>NC_083588.1:38353206-38613206 GCF_027579695.1 Neoarius graeffei
AATATTTGACTGTACAAGAAGGTCCTGGGTTCGAGCCCCGGGGCCGGCGAGGGCCTTTCTGTGCGGAGTTTGCATGTTCTCCCCGTGTCCGCGTGGGTTTCCTCCGGGTGCTCCGGTTTCCCCCACAGTCCAAAGACATGCAGGTTAGGTTAACTGGTGACTCTAAATTGACCGTAGGTGTGAATGTGAGTGTGAATGGTTGTCTGTGTCTATGTGTCGGCCCTGTGATGACCTGGCGACTTGTCCAGGGTGTACCCCGCCTTTCGCCCGTAGTCAGCTGGGATAGGCTCCAGCTTGCCTGCGACCCTGTAGAAGGATAAAGCGGCTAGAGATAATGAGATGAGATGAGATATTTGACTGTAAGTCAGCTAAGCAACTCTTTTCCTGAGATATAATCAAGTGTGTGTGTATATATATATATATATATATATATATATATATATATATATATATATAATGGCTGTCGACTCATTAGACGAGTATGACCATCGCTGACTATGATAATCTTTTTAGTTGTTATGTGAGCAAT
The DNA here is from genome assembly GCF_027579695.1 of Neoarius graeffei. Lineage (NCBI taxonomy): Eukaryota > Metazoa > Chordata > Actinopteri > Siluriformes > Ariidae > Neoarius > Neoarius graeffei. The sequence goes on from NC_083588.1 coordinate 38,353,736, forward strand.
CATGGCTTTTGAAGCCAGCAAGAGATTTGCAATGCTTGTTGCATAGACGACATAGGCCAAGTCTACATTAGACCGTATCTGTCTCGTTTTCTTCGTGGATGCACTGTCTGTTTACATTAAAACGCCTGGAAACGCCGGGAAACGGGAATCCGCCAGGGTCCACATATTCAATCCAGATCGTGTCAGCTCCGGTGCTGTGTAAACATTGAAAATACGCGGATACGCTGTGCTGAGCTCTAGCTGGCGTCTCACTGGACAACGTCACTGTGACATCCACCTTCCTGATTCGCTGGCGTTGGTCATGTGACGCAACTGCTGAAAAACGGCGCGGACTTCCGCCTTGTATCACCTTTCATTAAAGAGTATAAAAGTATGAAAATACTGCAAATACTGATGCAAATACTGCCCATTGTGTAGTTATGATTGTCTTTAGGCTTGCCATCCTTCCACTTGCAAGTGGTAAGTGATCTGCGCTGGGATCTCACACACAGCGGCTCAGTCCCGAATCACTGCTCGTGCACTACACTCGCGCGCTCTGTGAGCTGCGCAGGGCCGGAGTGCGCACCCTCCAGAGGGCACTCGCTGTTCAGGGCGGAGTGATTTGGAGCACAGGATGCCTGCGGAGCCGAGCGTATCCGTGTATTGGTGTTGCTGTGTGCACGCGAATCGTGTATTGGTGTTGCTGTGTGCACGCTAATCGTTTTAAAAACGTTAATCTGATGATCCACTGACATGGTCTAATGTAAACCCCACCATAGTCATTATGCACTGCTCTTGCATCAGGTGGAACCTGTTGTTCTTGCACTCTCATATGTCATGTTAATCCGGAACGGCTTCTACACACCTTTAGACAAATTTGACAAGTCAGGTTATAGTGTTGAGTATATTCATCATAGTTGAGTGGAACTCTGTCAGCATGACATTTTTGGTGGCTCAGTAGCCCAGCCCTAGAGATATGTATATATACATACACACGTGTGTGTGTATATATACATATATACAGGGGTTAAATTGGGCCGGGGCTGTCCGGGGCTGAGCCCCGGCACATAAGCTCGGAGCGGATGGCATATGATCACGCACACATCAAAAGCAACAAACCCTTTTCACGATTTTCAGTTCTGAATAATTAAATATCGTTTTATTAATCAATAAACCCATGACTTTTATGAGATAGATCATAGTTTTCCTGATAACAAGACGACCTGTCAAAGCTATTTAGCACAGAACTTGCGATCAGAGATTCTGGTTTCTGGAACACTGCGTGGGTTGCCAATTCCGCTTTTTATAAGCGACTTTGGGGTTTCTTTTTACGGAGCCGTAGAGGGGACATGGTGAATAAAAAAATAACAAAGCGTGGGAACGACTTATAAGGCGTGTGCACGAGATATTAATGCGCGCGCACGAGTTATAACCCGTGCGCACGCTTTGCGTTAAGGCGTGCGCTCGGGTAGTTAAAAGTGAGGGGACGAGTTACAAATCGTTCCCTCGCTTTCATTAAGGCGTGTGCACGAGATATTAAATCGTTCCCTTGCTTTCATTAAGGCGTGAGCACGAGATATTAATACGTGCGCTCGAGTTATAAAGGCGTGCGCACGGGTTATTAAAAAGTGAGGGAACGTCTTAAAACGCGTTCCCTCGGTTTATATCCAAGGCGTGGGAATGATATCCTATGTCGTTCCCTCGACTTATTAAAATATTCCCACAATGTCCTTGTTTTCGTTGATCTCGTTGCCTACACACACACGTACACACAGGCTGTAGGTCACCATGGTAGCTCCGGAAATACTAGACGCTATTTTATTATATTTTAATACTGGACTCAGATACACAGAAATCCTCGATGCACTTGCATCCCAACATGGCTTTATTATAAGTCTGAGACACCTCAAGAGAGTTCTGAGAGAGAATGGGCTTCGCCGTCGTAGTTTTTCTGACCTAGGAACGACTATAGATAGCCCAGGTCGCCTCCACGGGTACCGCTGGATGCACGCAAAGTGCCTGGAACATGGCATTCAGGAAAAAACAGAGGATGTACGGATTATCCTTCAACTACTGGACCCAGAGAGTGTTGCGCTACGCCGTCGTCGTACACTTCAGCGCAGACAGTACTTTTCCAAAGGACCCAATTTCATTTGGCATGTCGATTCTTATGACAAACTAAAACCGTTCGGAATCTGCATAAACGAATGCATAGACGGGTTTTCCCGTAGGATCGTCTGGCTGAAAGCCGCACACACAAGTAGTAACCCGCGAGTGATTGGCAGTTACTATGTGGATGCAGTGGAGAGGTTAGGTGGATGCCCGAGAATCGTACGAACTGATTTTGGAACTGAGAATGTGACTGTGCGAGACATCCAGAAGTTCTTCAGCTCTCCGAAGAACTCGATCCAGTATTCAGCCCCTTGTCTACGCAGCTGGCCCCACCAAGATTCAATACGCTGATTTGCAGTGCTGGCCCCGGAGATGTAGCTTCGGTCCCCTGCCCTGTCGTCTTCTCCGTCACGCCTGAAGAATTTCTGGATGTCTCGCACAGTCACATTCTCAGTTCCAAAATCAGTTCGTATAACCTTTATAACTCGAGCGCACGTATTAATATCTCGTGCTCACGCCTTAATGAAAGCGAGGGAACGATTTAATATCTCGTGCTCACGCCGTAATGAAAGCGAGGGAACGATTTAATATCTCGTGCACACGCCTTAATGAAAGCGAGGGAACGATTTGTAACTCGTCCCCTCACTTTTAACTACCCGAGCGCACGCCTTAACGCAAAGCGTGCGCACGGGTTATAACTCGTGCGCGCGCATTAATATCTCGTGCACACGCCTTATAAGTCGTTCCCACGCTTTGTTATTTTTTTATTCACCATGTCCCCTCTACGGCTCCGTACTACGGCTCCGTAGAAAACAAGGATATTGTGGGAATATTTTAATAAGTCGAGGGAACGACATAGGATATCATTCCCACGCCTTGGATATAAACCGAGGGAACGCGTTTTAAGACGTTCCCTCACTTTTTAATAACCCGTGCGCACGCCTTTATAACTCGAGCGCACGTATTAATATCTCGTGCTCACGCCTTAATGAAAGCGAGGGAACGATTTGATATCTCGTGCACACGCCTTAATGAAAGCGAGGGAACGATTTGTAACTCGTCCCCTCACTTTTAACTACCCGAGCGCACGCCTTAACGCAAAGCGTGCGCACGGGTTATAACTCGTGCGCGCGCATTAATATCTCGTGCACACGCCTTATAAGTCGTTCCCACGCTTTGTTATTTTTTTATTCACCATGTCCCCTCTACGAGCGCACGTATTAATATCTCGTGCTCACGCCTTAATGAAAGCGAGGGAACGATTTAATATCTCGTGCACACGCCTTAATGAAAGCGAGGGAACGATTTGTAACTCGTCCCCTCACTTTTAACTACCCGAGCGCACGCCTTAACGCAAAGCGTGCGCACGGGTTATAACTCGTGCGCGCGCATTAATATCTCGTGCACACGCCTTATAAGTCGTTCCCACGCTTTGTTATTTTTTTATTCACCATGTCCCCTCTACGGCTCCGTAAATATATATATATATATATATATATATATATATATATATATATATATATATATATATATATATACACAGTGGTGCTTGAAAGTTTGTGAACCCTTTAGAATTTCCTATATTTCTGCATAAATATGACCTAAAACATCATCATATTTTCACACAAGTCCTAAAAGTAGATAAAGAGAACCCAGTTAAACAAATGAGACAAAAATATTATACTCGGTCACTTATTTATTGAGGAAAATGATCCAATATTACATATCTGTGAGTGGCAAAAGTATGTGAACCTCTAGGATTAGCAGTTAATTTGAAGGTGAAATTAAAGTCAGGTGTTTTCATTCAATGGGATGACAATCAGGTGTGAGTGGGCACCCTGTTTTATTTAAAGAACAGGGATCTATCAAAGTCTGATCTTCACAACACATGTTTGTGGAAGTGTATCATGACACGAACAAAGGAGATTTCTGAGGACCTCAGAAAAAGCGTTGTTGATGCTCATCAGGCTGGAAAAGGTTACAAAACCATGTCTAAAGAGTTTGGACTACACCAATCCACAGTCAGACAGATTGTGTACAAATGGAGGAAATTCAAGACCATTGTTACCCTCCCCAGGAGTGGTCGACCAACAAAGATCACTCCAAGAGCAAGGTGTGTAATAGTCGGCGAGGTCACAAAGGACCCCAAGGTAACTTCTAAGCAACTGAAGACCTCTCTCACATTAACATTAGCCAATGTTCATGAGTCCACCATCAGGAGAACACTGAACAACAATGGTGTGCATGGCAGGGTTGCAAGGAGAAAGCCACTGCTCTCCAAAAAGAACATTGCTGCTCGTCTGCAGTTTGCTAAAGATCATGTGGACAAGCCAGAAGGCTATTGGAAAATGTTTTGTGGACAAATGAGATCAAAATAGAACTTTTTGGTTTCAATGAGAAGCGTTATGTTTGGAGAAAGGAAAGTACTGCATTCCAACATAAGAACCTTATCCCTTCTGTGAAACATGGTGGTGGTAGTATCACGGTTTGGGCCTGTTTTGCTGCGTCTGGGCCAGGATGGTTTGCCATCATTGTTGGAACAATGAATTCTGAATTATACCAGCGAATTCTAAAGGAAAATATCAGGACATCTGTCCATGAACTAAATCTCAAGAGAAGGTGGGTCATGCAGCAAGACAACGACCCTAAACACACAAGTCGTTCTACCAAAGAATGGTTAAAGAAGAATAAAGTGAATGTTTTGGAATGGCCAAGTCAAAGTCCTGACCTTAATCCAATCAAAATGTTGTGGAAGGACCTGAAGTGAGCAGTTCATGTGAGGAAACCCACCAACATCCCAGAGTTGAAGCTGTTCTGTATGGAGGAACGGGCTAAAATTCCTCCAAGCCGGTGTGCAGGACTGATCAACAGTTACCGCAAACGTTTAGTTGCAGTTATTGCTGCACAAGGGGGTCACACCAGATACTGAATGCAAAGGTTCACATACTTTTGCCACTCACAGATATGTAATATTGAATCATTTTCCTCAATAAATAAATGACCAAGTATAATATTTTTATCTCATTTGTTTAACTGGGTTCTCTTTATCTACTTTTAGGACTTGTGTGAAAATCCGATGATGTTTTAGGTCATATTTATGCAGAAATATAGAAAATTCTAAAGGGTTCACAAACTTTCAAGCACCACTGTGTATATGTGTGTATATATATATATATATATATATATATATATATATATATATATATATATATATATATATATATATATATATATATATAAAATTACTTCCATAGCAATTTGGTGAAATATATTTAGATTTTCATGAGGTAGAGTTGCAAAGTATGTTGTAGGAGGATTGATTATTATTATTATTATTATTAGGCCCTAACCCAGATTTTTGAGCTGTTTGCCAAAATTTAGCCACAGTGGCATCTTTTTTCATGATGACCACACATATACATCAAACTGTGTGATGGTTGCTCATCACTACTGAATTCATGCCATGTCAGTAAATACCAGATATGGTAAACAGAAAAGCTGTTGTCCAAAAGAAAAACATCAAACTTATGGTTGTTCTTCAGTCCTTTGGTGTAATTTGTATTTCTATTGGACTGTGTGTGCTTAGTCTATCGACATTTAGTTTCTTATCAAAATACATTTTCGGGGGGAAAAAGGATCAAATCACTGCTGATGACGTGCTATGGATGTGTAGCAATGCACACGTCTTATGCTGTTAGGCTGCATGAATCTACAGTATGGACTAAATAGAAATCAGCCCCAGCTTCATTTCTTCATACTATTCTGTGTAGTTTTATTCAGACCACTGGTGGTGCTGTTGTGCAAGGTTCCATATTATCTCACCATCTCATCTCATCTTCTCTAGCCGCTTTATCCTTCTACAGGGTCGCAGGCAAGCTGGAGCCTATCCCAGCTGACTACGGGCGAAAGGCGGGGTACACCCTGGACAAGTCGCCAGGTCATCACAGGGCTGACACATAGACAACCATTCACACTCACATTCACACCTACGGTCAATTTAGAGTCACCAGTTAACCTAACCTGCATGTCTTTGGACTGTGGGGGAAACCGGAGCACCCGGAGGAAACCCACGCGGACACGGGGAGAACACGCAAACTCCGCACAGAAAGGCCCTTGCCGGCCCCGGGGCTCGAACCCAGGACCTTCTTGCTGTGAGGTGACAGCGCTAACCACTACACCACCGTGCCGCCCGGTTCCATATTAGTAAAAAATAATAAAATGATCAGCCTTATGACACTTGTTAACAGCAATTAATCTGATGTGGATGCCAAAAATGTAACATTATATTGTTTTTTTTTGTTTTGTTGAGAGAGAGAGAGAGAGAGAGAACTGCTAGCCCTGCTAGCCAGTTTATACCAGCTATCCTTGAGCTCTACAAATCTTTCTATTCACTCTTCGGGCATAATATTAGCTTAATCGTTTTGCACTGTTGTCTCTTTAGATCCGAGATAAGTCTTTGGGTTTAGAAATGTAAAAGACAATAATGTTGTTCCATTTAATTATCTGGGATTTTAGTCATATCTCCTGAGTGTGGGCTCTGCATATAATCCACATTGACTCAGCAAACAGGTAACTAACACTAGAAAAACAAAACATGAAAGGTCAGTGAACAGTCCAAACAGCAGCTGATGTCACGCATTTACCCTAGCTCACCCTCAAGTACACTGAGTACTTATATATTGTACAGAGGTGTTTAAAATGTAAGGTATGATTATAACAATCTCCAACTCTAAAACTCATGTTCACAGAGAATAATAATATTGAGTTTTTTGAATATTCAAGCAGACTACCAGGAGATACCATTAACATGAAATAAATATTACAGGATTCATCTTCAGGTTGCCAAGTTTGCAGTTTCTTGTGGGGAATTTTAGTGCTTATGTTGCCACATTTTTGCCCAGAAGGATTAGGATTGCACCTTTTGCTTTAGTAAGAGTAATTAATTATCAATAATCATTTAACTATAAAAAAAAGTTAAAGTGGTCCTATGGACAGATACTCCCATCTCCACTGTGAATCTTTGCAGCTCCTTCAGTGTTATCTTTGGTGTCTTTGTTGCATCTCTGATTAATGCCCTCCTTGCCCGGTCTGTGAGTTTTGGTGGACGGCCTTCTCTTGTCAGGTTTGTAGTGGTGCCATATTCTTTCCATTCGGCTATAATGGATTTAATGGTGCTCCCTGGGATATTCAAAGTTTGGGATATTTTTTATAACCCAACCCTGATCTGTACTTCTCCACAACTTTGTCTCTGACCTGTTTGGAGGCTCCTTGGTTTTCATGTTGCTTGCTTAGTAGTGTTGCAGAGTCAGGGTCCTTCCAGAACAGGTTGATTTATACAGACATCATGTGACACTTTGATTGCACACAGGTGGATCTTAATCAACTAATTATGTGACTTATGAAGTGATTTGATTGGACCAGCTCTTATTTAGGGGTTTCATACGAAAGGGGGTGAATACCTATGCACACTCCAGATTTCTGGTTTTTTTTTTCATCTTAATTATTGTTTGTATCACAATAAAACAACAATTTTCACCTTTAAAGTTGTCGGCATATTGTGTAAATCAAATGGTTCTAACCCCCCAAAAATCCATTTTAATTCCAGCTTGTAATGCGACAAAACAGGACAAACACCAAGGGGGATGAATACTTTTGTATTCACAAATTGTATGTTGTTGCAACTGTATTTAAGGAATGCTCAACAAATACATTACATTATATTATTAATGGCATTTAGCAGATGCTCTTATTCAGAGCAACGTACAACATACCCAGAGCAGCCTGGGGAGCAGTTGGGGGTTAGATGCTTTGCTCAAGGGCACTTCAGCCATTCCTGCTGGTCCAGGGAATCAAATCAGTGACCTTTTAGTCCCAAAACTGCTTCTCTAACCATTAGGCCATGGCAGATAAATTAATATATAAAATGAAGTGCACACAGCTAAAAGTTAGCTGAAACCATGTTTTTGAACATGTGGATAATGGGTAAAGACTGAGGTAAGTCTTGCCTCAAGTACAACATACAAAAATGTGTTGATGGAATATAGTGATAAAGGGCCTTGACCACTTCACAACATTAAATCAAATAAAATCCAGAGCATCTTGGGAAGTAGATATTGATAATGTCACAATTTTTTTTCAAAGACAAACAACATGTATACTGAAAATAATTGACTGACCAAGTGTACCCATACACTAAAGTTTTAAATGAGCACTAAACATAGTGAACTAGACCAGTTTAAAATAAAATGTGGCACAATCTCCTGCTCGCACATCTCAAATTAGGAGATGCACGGGGTTTCTCTCACTTACTTACTTATGCCTTCTACCCCTCCTGGGGCATAGGCTGCCGACAAGGGATCTCCGGGCATCTCAGTCTTGGGCTATCTGCTCCACTTGGCTCTGGGTGTATCACATTCTTTTGGTGTCAGCTTCAAGGTCTCAGCACCGCATGTTTCTGGGCTGTCCTCTGTTCCTCTTGCCTTGGGGATTCCAGGTGAGTGCTTGTTTGGTGATGTTGGAGGCTGGCTTGTAGAGCGTGTGGTCGATCCACCTCCGGCGCCATCCCAGGATCTCCTCTTCTGCAGAAAGCTGGTTGGCTCTCTGCTGAGGTCCTGGCTGTTTATGGTGTCCAGCCAGTGGATCCAGAGGATCCTTCACAGACTGGTGTTGATAATAGTCTACACTTTTTTCATTGTTGCCACAGTTGTCCTCCAGGTTTCTGCCCTATATAGAAGAACCGACTTGACGTTGGAGTTGAACAGCCTGATCTTCATTTGCAGTGTCAGTTTCTTTGAGTTCCAAATGTTCTTCAACTGAAGGAATAGGGCTTTCCCTCAAGGGGCAAACAAAACTGAGTCCTACTCAAAAATCCTTGTTATAGTATTTTGAAAATACAACCCCGATTCCAAAAAAGTTGGGACAAAGTCTCATCTCATCTCATTATCTCTAGCCGCTTTATCCTTCTACAGGGTCGCAGGCAAGCTGGAGCCTATCCCAGCTGACTATGGGCGAAAGGCGGGGTACACCCTGGACAAGTCGCCAGGTCATCACAGGGCTAACACATAGACACAGACAACCATTCACACTCACATTCACACCTACGGTCAATTTAGAGTCACCAGTTAACCTAACCTGCATGTCTTTGGACTGTGGGGGAAACCGGAGCACCTGGAGGAAACCCACGCGGACACGGGGAGAACATGCAAACTCCACACAGAAAGGCCCTCGCCAGCCCCGGGGCTCGAACCCAGGACCTTCTTGCTGTGAGGCGACAGCGCTAACCACTACACCACCGTGCCGCCCCGGGACAAAGTACAAATTGTAAATAAAAACGGAATGCAATAATTTACAAATCTCAAAAACTGATATTGTATTCACAATAGAACATAGACAACATATCAAATGTCGAAAGTGAGACATTTTGAAATTTCATGCCAACTATTGGCTCATTTGAAATTTCATGACAGCAACACATCTCAAAAAAGTTGGGACAGGGGCAATAAGAGGCTGGAAAAGTTAAAGGTACAAAAAAGGAACAGCTGGAGGACTAAACTGCAATTCATTAGGTCAATTGGCAATAGGTTATTAACATGACTGGGTATAAAAAGAGCATATTGGAGTGGCAGTGGCTCTCAGAAGTAAAGATGGGAAGAGGATCACCAGTTCCCCTAATTCTGCGCCGACAAATAGTGGAGCAATATCAGAAAGGAGTTCGACAGTGTAAAATTGCAAAGAGTTTGAACATATCATCATCTACAGTGCATAATATCATCAAAAAATTCAGAGAATCTGGAAGAATCTCTGTGCGTAAGGGTCAATGCCGGAAAACCATACTGGGTGCCCATGATCTTCGGGCCTGTAGACGGCACTGCATCACATACAGGCATGCTTCTGTATTGGAAATCACAAAATGGGCTCAGGAATATTTCCAGAGAACATTATCTGTGAACACAATTCACCGTGCCATCCGCCGTTGCTAGCTAAAACTCTATAGTTTGAAGAAGCCATATCTAAACATGATCCAGAAGTGCAGACGTCTTCTCTGGGCCAAGGCTCATTTAAAATGGACTGTGGCAAAGTGGAAAACTGTTCTGTGGTCAGACGAATCAAAATTTGAAGTTCTTTATGGAAATCGGGGATGCCGTGTCATTCGGACTAAAGAGGAGAAGGACGACCCAAGTTGTCATCAGTGCTCAGTTCAGAAGCCTGCATCTCTGATGGTATGGGGTTGCATTAGTGCGTGTGGCATGGGCAGCTTACACATCTAGAAAGACACCATCAATGCTGAAAGGTATATCCAGGTTCTAGAGCAACATATGCTCCCATCCAGACGATGTCTCTTTCAGGGAAGACCTTGCATTTTCCAACATGACAATGCCAAACCACATACTGCATCAATTACAGCATCATGGCTGCGTAGAAGAAGGGTCCGGGTACTGAACTGGCCAGCCTGCAGTCCAGATCTTTCACCCGTAGAAAACATTTGGCGCATCATAAAACGGAAGATACGACAAAAAAGACCTAAGACAGTTGAGCAACTAGAATCCTACATTAGACAAGAATGGGTTAACATTCCTATCCCTAAACTTGAGCAACTTGTCTCCTCAGTCCCCAGACGTTTACAGACTGTTGTAAAGAGAAAAGGGGATGTCTCACAGTGGTAAACATGGCCTTGTCCCAACTTTTTTGAGATGTGGTGTTGTCATGAAATTTAAAATCACCTAATTTTTCTCTTTAAATGATACATTTTCTCAGTTTAAACATTTGATATGTCATCTATGTTCTATTCTGAATAAAATATGGAATTTTGAAACTTCCACATCATTGCATTCCGTTTTTATTTACAATTTGTACTTTGTCCCAACTTTTTTGGAATCGGGGTTGTACTTGTTCAGACAATAGTGACAAGTTTGTTGGAGAGGCAAATCTACAGTATGTTAGTTGCAAATAACCAAACTTTATTTCTGAGTCAGATCAATTTGAAAACATTTATGAGATCAACAATTACTAGTTATCGTTTTTACAGTGCAGGTTTACCATCCAGTTTCACTGCACCAGACGCTAGGCCCACATCAGCTGTAATGTTTAAACCTAGAGCTTACCAAGAGTTTTTATGACACCTTAACCTCTCAGACAATGAGGACAAATTGTGGCAAGCCAGGAATGAACTTAAAATGGCCTCTTTGTATTCCTATACGACTTTTTTATGCTCTTTATTGTCTCAGTGTGTATAGCTTAGATTCACAAACAAGCTCAGAAGGTCAGGTGATGACACAGTAGGATATCTCTCACCCATGTGTTCTAGGGTGCATCAGTTGCCCCCTAAAAATGAAAAGTTCCTCCGATCATGATGCATTTTTGTTTTTATGTTCCTTTTGGTAAGAAAACACACTGGATGAAATATTTTGACAAAATTAAAAAGTTTAATGGTAGCACCAGGAGCTCAAAGTTATGGAAAAAGCTGCTATTTTATGACTTTTATGACAAAAAGCACAGTTTGAGTTTTAGCTGTTCATCGAATCATTGTTCAACTACTTTTAAACAATATAAATGTATTATGAATCACGTTAATGCTTCTCAATCCCTTGCAAAGGTTCTTAACATGATCTCTGGGTCACAAGAAATCAATAAATGGAGTCCAACATTGTGAATCAAACCTTACGCGAAAACATAAAATAAGCTTTTTTTTTTGGCAAAAAATGAACCTCATGGTGCCACCATTAGACTTTTGAATATGGTCAAAAAATTTTACAGGATGTCTTTATTGGTGAAAAGGAACACCCAAACAAAAATGCATCAGATTTTATGGAAGTGAGGGCAACTGATGCACCCTAATGAGTTCGTCTCCAGTCTGATTGGACAGGCAGCTGTGCTTCCTATGAGCCTGTTATCTCTAACTCACGTTTCTGGCACATATATTGTTTTGCTGGGAGTTCCTGGAAATTCAAGAATACACACACACACACACACACACACACACACACACACACACACATATATATATATATATATGCTTCACAATAAGCGTTAATGACAGTTTGGGAGTTTACTGTAGCTGCTTCTGACAAGCAGTGAGACTTAAGGAGAAATACGAGAGACAGTTAAAAGACATATTTAGACTACAGCATCTCCATATAAATATACCAACCTCGATTGGGTATTTCTTCTTGCCAAAGCCATACCGAGATCTATTTATATCCTATATAAAGCCTTTAGACTGATTTTCTTTTACCCTAAAATTGTGAATTTTGCCTTGCTATGTTTGTCAGGTATTTTTCTTTTCAAACGATACTGATTATATGTGTTAGTTTAATTACACCATGTATGTAAACAGAGGCAACTGTTTGCAAAAGTGACGTATGTGATCATTGTGAGGGTACAATTTGTTATAGCTATAAAGAGAAGCTTCTTTTCCAGAAAGTCAAAGTTAATAATTAAACTGAAAGTTGAAAAAGTTCTTATTCCTGTTCAAAATCAAGAGATTTTGGCCAAATAAATTCAACACTTATATCATAGAAACTGTCAAAAATTCCAATAATCGACAAAATAATCGATTTAGAACATGATTTTCATGAATTTGAACTCTACTTAGTGTTCATTCTCCTTTCTGTCACATGCCTTTAAACTGAGCCAAAATCAAGCATTAGGCAACAGAGTTCTGATAACTGATGAGACGTCTGCATTCCCATAAGTGGACAATGTGAACAATGGTGTCAACTGACATCTTTCATAGCCCTGATTTTGTCTATTCAGATACAGATATGGTCTATCAGAATAGTGAATCACACACATTTCCAGGAATAAAAGGGAACAGCTGTAGAGGAAGAGGAAAGGAAAATAGAAATACAGGTGTGGAGTGACTTTGGATCGTTGACAGGTCTTTTTAAATTACTGAAGGCATATGGAGATATCTGGTCATCTAGCACAGAAGTCTTTTCGCATATGGTCACAATAATCAAAATAAAATACTCTTCTTGATATAGCAAAGGGTTTATCGTGATTGTTCAGGGATGAGAAGCTGGAAGTACCGTCAAATATTAAGCTTTCATTTTCTGCTGCTCTGGATCAGTTGTTGACAAGTTATTCCTGAAAGGTGGACTGAAAATCCAATTCTTTGGCGTTTAGATATTTGTAATTAAGTCATAAGAAACACTAAATTGTTGGATTCATAAATCTAAATTCATAGATAACGTCACTGTCACTTCTGATCATATCACTAACTCCACTGACCATCAATAATTTACGCCTTTCCCAAAATAATTCACTGGGGATTATGCCTCTTGCTCTTGCCCCGCTTGACAATGTGTGTTTTGCCGACTAAGAGTGAAATCTAATCCTAAAAACTGACTGAAAATGATTAAAAGTCCATTTGATATCACATATAACTTTTTTTATGTATTTGACTGAAAAAGACAAAGTCTCTGACCGAAAAAGACACATTTCTATGAGAAAATGAAAATCTCATTCATCTCATTATCTCTAGCCGCTTTATCCTGTTCTACAGGGTCGCAGGCAAGCTGGAGCCTATCCCAGCTGACTATGGGCGAAAGGCGGGGTACACCCTGGACAAGTCGCCAGGTCATCACAGGGCTGACACATAGACACAGACAACCATTCACACTCACATTCACACCTACGGTCAATTTAGAGTCACCAGTTAACCTAACCTGCATGTCTTTGGACTGTGGGGGAAACCGGAGCACCCGGAGGAAACCCACGCGGACACGGGGAGAACATGCAAACTCCGCACAGAAAAGCCTTCGCCGGCCCCGGGGCTCGAACCCAGGACCTTCTTGCTGTGAGGCGACAGCGCTAACCACTACACCACCGTGCCGCCCAAAATGAAAATCATCTCATCTCATCTCATTATCTCTAGCCGCTTTATCCTGTTCTACAGGGTCGCAGGCAAGCTGGAGCCTATCCCAGCTGACTACGGGCGAAAGGCGGGGTACACCCTGGACAAGTCGCCAGGTCATCACAGGGCTGACACATAGACACAGACAACCATTCACACTCACATTCACACCTACGGTCAATTTAGAGCCACCAGTTAACCTAACCTGCATGTCTTTGGACTGTGGGGGAAACCGGAGCACCCGGAGGAAACCCACGCGGACACGGGGAGAACATGCAAACTCCACACAGAAAGGCCCCCGTCAGCCACTGGGCTTGAACCCAGAACCTTCTTGCTGTGAGGCGACAGCGCTAACCACTACACCACCGTGCCGCCATGAAAATCATGTACTTTAATAAAGACATTTATAAAACAAACCTGGAAGTCGACTGTAGCTGAACTGGTGGACTGTGTTAAATTGTTTGGAGGGAGGATTGGTGACTAACATACGGGCTTCATCAAACAGGGCGGTTTCAAGATGGCGGAGTGGCAAAATACAAATCGCTCGTATTCAATCAGAATCTCAGTAACTTCCATAAAAAATCTATCAAAAATCTTTAAACATGATCAGTAGATACCTATAAAATAAGCAGCAAAGTTTGTTTGTTTGTTTGTTTGTTTGTCTTGAGCTAACATCACCATTTCTCAATGGATTTTCATCAAATTTGGCAAGTAGGTCTGGGGATGAGCCAGAATTTTGCAGATATAAACAAAATTCATGTACGGGTCCCAGGGAGGTCCCTGGGAGGCACAACATCCACCCACCCCCTCCCTCAATGCCTTTCATGTTACATTTATCAACACAAACTCTCGACAGATCTTCACTAAATTTGACACGTAAGTACAGGAGATAGCCACAATTTGGCAGAACTCAGAAATTCTACATTTGGGCCCCAGGGGGTCCTCGGTGGGCCCCTGGGTGGTGGATGTTTGGATTTTTGTTTGTCTTGGGTTAACATCATTTTTTGATGGATCTTCACCAAATTTGACATGGAAGTTTGGGGACAACCCAGAATTTTGCAAAACCCAGGCAACACCTGGTAACCTGCTAGTGATATAATAAAGATTAAATGTTGTTGTAACAGGCGGCACAGTGGTATAGTAGTTAGCACTGTTGCCTCACAGCAAGAAGGTTCTGGGTTTGAACCCAGTGGCTGACGGGGGCCTTTCTGTGTGGAGTTTGCATGTTCTCCCCATGTCCGCGTGGGTTTCCTCCGGGTGCTCCGGTTTCCCCCACAGTCCAAAGACATGCAGGTTAGGTTAACTGGTGACTCTAAATTGGCCGTAGGTGTGAATGTGAGTGTGAATGGTTGTTTGTCTCTGTGTGTCAGCCCTGCGATGACCTGGCGAATTGTCCAGGGTGTACCCCGCCTCTCGCCCGTAGTCAGCTGGGATAGGCTCCAGCTTGCCCGAGACCCTGCACAGGATAAGCAGTTACGGATAACGGATGGATGTTATTAGACTTTCGAATTGTGTTAAAAGACTTCTGATTTGTGCTAAAAGACTTGTGCAGAAAGACTCTTGTGCTAAATAACCATAAACCTATGTGGAGACAAAACTAAATCTGTGACAAATCCAACTGATATAACATGGTGATCCAACATTCTTAGGCTACTGGCCAACAAATTAAAAGATTTCTACTCATTTGCACAATTGAGACACGGTATCGCTTCACTTTATAGAAAAACCTCAGAGCCATATCAACTCCAAATGTTATTGTTAAGCCACGAGCAGGACTGTGCGCTCTGAACACATCCGTATGTTTTATATGTAGCTTGGCTCACTGTCAAACTTATAAATCAAGAATGGAAATGTTTACTTTTCCAAGAGTTGATGATCACTTTCGAGAAAACGGAATCCAGGGACAGGAAAACTCCTCCAGATATTTGCTTGTGAACTTTCAGAGGATTGTCTTCAAGTGTAAAGAGCATGTTCACAGAGGTTTCATGCTTCTCTGTTCACCATGTTAATAGTCTCTAGGTCAGCATTCTTTGTATCTCAGTCAACATGCTTTGTATCAAACAATAATCTAGCAATGTAAAAGCAGGAATCTAGTATGTTTCGGATATATCCACGCATCTACATTATATTCTCTCCTGACTAACTAAAGGTCTATGTGTGCAAAAGTGCACGTGCTATAAGGTGAGTGTTTACATGAGTGGTTTCACCCTTAATCTCAAATAATGCACAACTTCCTATAGAAGAGCCCCTGACCCCCTCCCCCCACCTGTCTGTAAGCGAAATGGTAAAATTCTTCAAAGAATACAGGAGGAAGGGGAAAAAAATATTTTCTTCAAAGTCCCTCCTCCTTCCCTTGGGCTAAAATCAGGGAAGCAGCAAGAGAAAGACATAAGGTATCTTTGCTTTACCTGATAGTAATGCACAATAAAACAAAAGAAGGCTGGGAAGATTTTTAACTTCTGGAAGAAAAAAAAATACAGACGTCCAATCATGGTTTTGACAAATCTGGCAGCAATATAGATAGGGGTATACTTGGGGCTATTAAAAAAAGATGAGGCTGTTCAATGATTTGTGTGTGTGTGTGTGTTATCAATGTCAGATGACAAAACAGATCCTGACTGGAGATTTGCATGAATGATGGTGTACAGATGTTCCTATTTCAGTGGCTGGTGAGTGTACAGATGTACAGTACTGTGCAAAAGTATTGGCACCCCCTTTTTAATTTCAAACTTTGTTATAGATTTTTATTTTATGACTTCTACATTAGGGTGGCACCTCACAGCAAGAAGGTCCGGGTTCGAGCCCTGTGGCCGGCGAGGGCCTTTCTGTGCGGAGTTTGCATGTTCTCCCCGTGTCCGCGTGGGTTTCCTCCGGGTGCTCCGGTTTCCCCCACAGTCCAAAGACATGCAGGTTAGGTTAACTGGTGACTCTAAATTGACCGTAGGTGTGAATGTGAGTGTGAATGGTTGTCTGTGTCTATGTGTCAGCCCTGTGATGACCTGGCGACTTGTCCAGGGTGTACCCCGCCTTTCGCCCGTAGTCAGCTGGGATAGGCTCCAGCTTGCCTGCGACCCTGTAGAACAGGATAAAGCGGCTAATGAGATGAGATGAAATGAGACTTCTACATTATCAAGTCAGTATCAAAATATTTTAGATTCCAAACATCAGTTTTCCAGCACAAAATTATACACTGCAGAAAAAAAATGTTTGCATGCAGTAAAGAAAGCAGCAGATGACATACTTTTCAGACAAAAGAAAACATAATGAAGGCTGTTGGGTTTTGGTGCAAAATTAAGAAGCGAGTGTGACAGTCAAAGTGTCCAGAAGAACTGTGGCTGGTTCTGTAAGATGCTCAGTAAAACCTACAGCTCATTTCCTTATAAAACTGCACTCACTGTACCTGAGACTATTATTTTTTTAAGCAAAGGTTCATCACACCAAATACTGATTTTGTTTCATTGATTATTGTTTACTGCTCTTTAAAATATTTTGTAATTTAGAAACATTTAATTACATTATTTTTGAAGGCATCTTTGCGCTACAGTTTTTTTTTTTGCTTTTGCCTTTTGTACAGTACTGTAGGTCATGCATGCTGTACAATAAAGCTTGTTCTAATTATGCATGAAGGAGTAAGTAATAGGATGAACACAGAATATGGAAAAAGAGAGAGTGAAAAATGATAACCCATCCATCCATTCATCATCTGTAGCTGCTTATCCTGTCCTACAGGGTCACAGGCAAGCTGGAGCCTATCCCAGCTGACTACGGGCGAAAGGCAGGGTACACCCTGGACAAGTCGCCAGGTCATCACAGGGCTGACACAGACAACCATTCACACTCACATTCACACCTACGGTCAATTTAGAGTCACCAGTTAACCTAACCTGCATGTCTTTGGACTGTGGGGGAAACCGGAGCACCCAGAGGAAACCCACGCGGACACGGGGAGAACATGCAAACTCCACACAGAAAGGCCCTCACCAGCCACTGGGCTTGAATCCAGGACCTTCTTGCTGTGAGGCGACAGCGCTAACCACTACACCACTGTGCCACCCGAAAAATGATAATTTAAATCATAAAGCAAAACTTCACAGTGAAAGGGCTGCAGTTTGATATAAAGGGATGGAACTGAAAATCAGTGTTGAAAATAAAACTGAACAAAAGAAGGAAAGCACAGATGGAGGTAATGCTGTGCTGCTCCGCCATCTGGTGGGGTTTTAATGTGTGTCACCTAGACAGCATGAGCTAAAGCAACAGGACCTGCAGTATGTGGAGACCGACATTAACATATATCATGTTAGTCCCAAGCAATCAAATAAGTTCCAATACATTTGGCTCGTTTGCCATACCAAGTGATGCCACTGTGGGTCAGAAATCTAAATATATAAGAGTTCCCTACATTTCTATGAGGAGTCTTTTGACCTGTATGTAGGCAGTTGTGTGGATTTTGTTGTAGGCACACACGTGCGCGCACACACACACGAGCGCGCACACACACACTTTTTCCAAAGACAGTGTTATTTACATGAAACATGACCTAACGTATGCAAGTTCTGTGATCATGTGCCAATAAAAGGAAATCGTTCAACCAGCTGACCAAATCCAAGAAAGAAAAAAAAAAGGAGTTTAAACACACTATATGCCCAATGGTTTGCTGACACCTGACCATCACGAAGTCAAAGAGTCCCATATACGTTTTCGTACGTACGTTGGGGGAGTGCCTGTTAGAGAGCACACTCTGTCTAGGCCGTCGGCATGGTGAGGTAGGGTGGCCAGTTCCTTTCCTTGTCGCCTTTAACTTCCCCAGTGTTTCCACCAGGTCCCCATTCACTGCTGGGTGGACAGGAGGCGAGCCCCAGATCACCGTCCGAGGCGAGGCTCGAACCGGGGACCGTTCGCTTGGCGGTCAAGCACTCTAACCACTTGGCCACCTCGCCTCTCCTGACTATCACATCCATATGTGATTCTCCCCCAAACTATTGCCACAAAGTTGGAAGCACACAACTATCCAGAAAGTCTTTGTATGCTGTAGCTTTACAGATCCCCTTCACTGGAACTAACTGGCCCAAACTGGTTCCAGCAGGACAGTGCTCCTGTAGATTATTATAACAGGGAAGATTTATATTATTATAAAGGGGAAGTAAATCTGGAATGGAATTCAAAGAGCACATATGGGTGTAATGGTTAGAAGAAGAAGAACAACAACAACTTTATTCATCACACGCTTGTGAAATTCCTCTCTGCATTAAACCCATGTGAAGCAGTGAACACACACACACATGCACACACACACACATGAGCACACACACATACCCAGAGCAGTGGGCACCCATTCTAACAGCACCCAGGGAGCAGTAGGGAGTTAGGTACCTCGCTCAAGGGTACCTCAGCCCAAGGCCATCCCATATTAACCTAACCTGCATGTCTTTGGACTGGGGGAAACCAGAGCACCCGGAGGAAACCCATGCACATGGGGAGAACATGCAAACTCCACACAGAAAGGCCCTCGCCGGCCACGGGGCTCAAACCCAGAACCTTCTTGCTGTGAGGCAACCGTGCTAACCACTACACCACCGTGCTGCCCCGTATTAAATTTTGACATCCTTTAAACAAATCCTTTCATATAATCAAACTGTGGGAAAAGAAATCAGCATTGTATGTAGTTGTGTTGTAGCACTGACATGAAATTATAAAACAACTTCAAAAATGTGATATCATCTCTAGTACCTCTGACCAACCCTCAGTGCCTTTTGGTTTACAAAGTTAGCAATGTTCCACTCTTGCCAAAATGTTCTGAGAACATCTACACACAAGGTTGTCTTCTGGTTATATTACTACTGTCATTCCTCCTACATACAGGAGCTCTTCTGTGGGATTGGACCATATGAGCTAGCTTTTGTGCCTCATGCAAATCAATGAGCCTTCAACAACCACGACCCTGCCACTGGTTCACTGGTTGTCCTTCCTTGCACCACTTTTGGTAGGTAATAACCACTGAATACCACAAGATGTGCCATTTTGGAGATGCTCAGACCCAGTTATCTAGCCATCACAATTTGGCCCTTGCCCATTTTTCTTGCTTGAACTGACTGTTCATTTGCTGCCTAATGTATCCCACCCCTTGACAGGTGCCATTGTAATGAATGTTATTCACTTCACCTTTCAGTGGTTTTAATGTTATGGCTGATCGGTGTACACACACACACACACACACACACACAAGTCCTGTAACTGTATCTCATCTCATTATCTCTAGCCGCTTTATCCTGTTCTACAGGGTCACAGCCTATCCCAGCTGACTACGGGCGAAAGGTGGGGTACACCCTGGACAAGTCGCCAGGTCATCACAGGGCTGACACATAGACACAGACAACCATTCACACTCACGGTCAATTTAGAGTCACCAGTTAACCTAACCTGCATGTCTTTGGACTGTGGGGGAAACCGGAGCACCCGGAGGAAACCCACACGGACACGGGGAGAACATGCAAACTCCGCACAGAAAGGCCCTCGCCGGCCACGGGGCTCGAACCCGGACCTTCTTGCTGTGAGGCGACAGCGCTAACCACTACACCACCATGCCGCCCCTCCTGTAACTGTATATTTAACATTATTCTATCCACATTCACTGGATATGAGCAATCGCACGCTCTGATTGGCTACTCTACTACAAGGCTATCAGCTCATATACCGTGAGTAGAGAAAAAAAATGGTGGAGCATTTTGCTGAACCAACTAAGGACGAAATAAAACTCTACTCGAAAACAAAACCCCCCAAAATACAAAAAAAGCAACAAAAGATGAAATAAAAGTATTTGATAGTAAGAACGTATCTTTTTTATTTTTCAATAATTATTATTATGGCATTTTTCACAAACCGCTACTGTCATTTCGCAGGTTTTTTTACATTCTAAGTGGAAATTATTTTGTTGGATGTTTTGTATAAAGTTTTTATTTATTGAATTTGCAAAAAATAAAAATGCTCTGTTTCTTAAAATCCAGTGAATGTGGATATGTGGATAGAATAAAACAGTTATTGCACTCGATCTCATCATACATGGATTATAGCCAACTCGGTGAGATTATATATATATATATATATATATATATATATATATATATATATATATATATATATATATATATATATATACACACAAAACCCCGATTCTAAAAAAGTTGGGACAAAGTACAAATTGTAAATAAAAACGGAATGCAGTAATTTACAAATCTCAAAAACTGATATTGTATTCACAATAGAACATAGACAACATATCAAATGTCGAAAGTGAGACATTTTGAAATTTCATGCCAAATATTGGCTCATTTGAAATTTCATGACAGCAACACATCTCAAAAAAGTTGGGACAGGGGCAATGAGAGGCTGGAAAAGATGGGAAGAGGATCACTAATCCCCCTAATTCTGCACCGACAAATAGTGGAGCAATATCAGAAAGGAGTTTGACAGTGTAAAATTGCAAAGAGTTTGAACATATCATCATCTACAGTGCATAATATAATCAAAAGATTCAGAGAATCTGGAAGAATCTCTGTGCGTATGGGTCAAGGCCGGAAAACCATACTGGGTGCCCGTGATCTTCAGGCCCTTAGACGGCACTGCATCACATACAGGCATGCTTCTGTATTGGAAATCACAAAATGGGCTCAGGAATATTTCCAGAGAACATTATCTGTGAACACAATTCACCGTGCCATCCGCCGTTGGCAGCTAAAACTCTATAGTTCAAAGAAGAAGCCGTATCTAAACATGATCCAGAAGCACAGACGTCTTCTCTGGGCCAAGGCTCATTTAAAATGGACTGTGGCAAAGTGGAAAACTGTTCTGTGGTCAGACGAATCAAAATTTGAAGTTCTTTATGGAAATCAGGGACGCCATGTCATTCGGACTAAAGAGGAGAAGGACGACCCAAGTTGTTATCAGCGCTCAGTTCAGAAGCCTGCATCTCTGATGGTATGGGGTTGCATTAGTGCGTGTGGCATGGGCAGCTTACATATCTGGAAAGACGCCATCAATGCTGAAAGGTATACCCAGGTTCTAGAGCAGGGGTCACCAAACTACGGCCCGCGGGCCAGATCCGACCCGCCACCCCCCTTTGACCGGCCCCCCAGCCCCTCTGCCCCCCATCACTTGAACCGGCCCTATGAGGCAATCCCCAAAAGTGGTCATGGCCTATTTTTTTAAATTGCTTTTTGGCAAATAATAACATGTCTGCATCTTGTATTTTGTTGATTTTATCAATTAAAATTGATATTTAGTTATAAAATGAACTATTCATATTTTCCGAATTTTCGTCATATGCTCGCGATCAAGCAGTGACAGACAGCGCATGCGCAAAGAACTGTCAGTGTTCAGGACAGCAAAATGGCTTGCGGTCAGCGAAAAACTGACAGAGAGTGCAGAGTTTTTAAAGAGCAGTGGACCACCGATTATTTTTTCGTTCAGTGTAAGGACCGTGCAGTTTGTCTTGTATGTAAAGAAAGTGTGCCGGTTTTCAAAGAATATAAGCAGGGTTCGAATTATAAATTTGACCCTATGGGGGTCTCTATTTAAAAAAAAAAAAAAGCAATGCATACTCGCTCTCCTGGACCAGCGCACTTTTGCGCACTGCAGTGCACAGCTTTCACACACAGGCGCGCGCATGCACGCACGCACACACACACACACACACGGTGTTGCATATATATATATATATAATTATATATATTGTTAAACAAAGGAAGATCGTTGTGAGATAGAGGACAAGTCTTCTTCGGACTTAACTTCACATTCGATTTTGCAGGCTGCAAATTTCAGTTTGCGCGCATAGTGGTGTGGTGGTGAAGTACAGCCGTACAGTACATGTTGCGGTTTAATAACACGTTCAATACAAAGTTATGGCTGCATGCATCGGAAATGAAATGAGTTTTATTTATATTTATATGGTGATATAGGCTATTCAAGCTTATTATGGTGATATATGACGTATTTGAGAGACTTCCACAGAAAATTAAGTTTGCTTCTTTCATGGGAGCCTGAGGGAATGGGAGCTCAGCTCCCATTGGCTCCCACGTAATTCGAACTATGCCACAAAGAGTATGCTAGTTTGCGAGGGCAAACAAGAGAAGACAGGATTCGGAGGATGAAATGCGGACTGGCTGCACAACAGAATGTATTCCTTCACCAAACCCAGATCAACCAGGCTGCTGTCCGAGCTAGCTATAAGGTAGCTCACCTACTAGCTACCCATGGAAAGCCGTTTACTGATGGGGACTTTGTTAAAGTATGCATGCTTGCTGTGGCCGAGGAGGCGTGTCCCGACAAGAAGGATGCGCTCAATGCGGTGAGTCTCTCCGCACCTACTATGACCAGGCGAACCGAAGATTTGGGGACAACGTGTATGACCAGCTGAATGAGAAAGCGTCAGAATTCGAGTTTTTTGCTTTGGCCATGGATGAGAGCAATGACGTGCAGGACACAGCACAACTGCTGTGATCTATTGATCTATTGCTCATATTATTATAATTTCACTGTTTTTTAAAATATATTTATTTTATAGGCCTATTTATTTGACCTTTATTAAGTGCTGCATACAATTATTATTAATATTATTAATAATATCAACAGGCCTACCTACAATTTATAATTTTCCACTCACCTTTGCCAGTGTCAATCACCTCAAATAGGCAGATGTTTCTTACCTTGACAGCTTTGATATTATTTTTATTAGAAAATAAATAAATGGAATATCAGTGGTATTTCAAATTAAAACAAAGTGTGAAGACTTGATTACTACTTTTGCAAACCACTAGTAAAGATAAACAAATATGTGCCAGGAATCAAGTGTTGATATAGTAGTATGGATATAGTAGTGTGGATGGCTGTGCCAGGCTAGTAATCTCTACTACACAATGAGGCCTGCTGGTGGTCATATTTGTCTGGGTTATACAATTCTATGTGATATAGCTGACCCGACCCCGGCCCCCCATCACAGTCAGGAACAACAATGTGGCCCCCAGAGAAAAAAGTTTGGTGACCCCTGTTCTAGAGCAACACATGCTCCTATCCAGACGACGTCTCTTTCAGGGAAAACCTTGCATTTTCCAACATGACAATGCCAAACCACATACTGCATCAATTACAGCATCATGGCTGCGTAGAAGAAGGGTCCGGGTACTGAACTGGCCAGCCTGCAGTCCAGATCTTTCACCCATAGAAAACATTTGGCGCATCATAAAATGGAAGATACGACAAAAAAGACCTAAGACAGTTGAACAGCTAGAATCCTACATTAGACAAGAATGGGTTAACATTCCTATCCCTAAACTTGAGCAACTTGTCTCCTCAGTCCCCAGATGTTTACAGACTGTTGTAAAGAGAAAAGGGGATGTCTCACAGTGGTAAACATGGCCTTGTCCCAACTTTTTTGAGATGTGTTGTTGTCATGAAATTTAAAATCACCTAATTTTTCTCTTTAAATGATACATTTTCTCAGTTTAATCATTTGATATGTCATCTATGCTGTATTCTGAATAAAATATGGAATTTTCAAACTTCCACATCATTGCATTCCGTTTTTATTTACAATTTGTACTTTGTCCCAACTTTTTTGGAATCGGGGTTGTATAATAATAATAATAATAATAATTAAAGCCGCTAGCGGCCTTGACGGGCCCTCGCACGTGTGGTTCCGCAACCCAGGACTTTCCGCCGCCCAACAAAACAGTCACATTTCATATATTCATCAAATATTCAAAGGTGATGTGCATGTTGCAAATGCCATGACTGCTTGACGGATGAGAGATAGACAAAGACTGTGTGTGTGTGTTTCCGTGGTGTGAAAATGTACATATATATATATATATATATATATATATATATATATATATATATATATATATATATATATGTACAAAACTATACATGTGTTTCCTCCTTATCTCTATCTCACGCTGTAATCTTAAGTCATCTTAGCTTTCCTGTGTCTGCAGTGTGTGTGTGTGTGTGTACATGCAGAGTTTTCATATGTCTGCAACAAAATGCACAATGATGGCAGGTCACATCTTACCACAGACAAGGGGGTATGAAGACTTACACAAGCACAGCACAGCCCAGCACTCACATTATGATTTACAGGAAATCAAAGTACTGACTTTGATGACAAGATGACGTGTGTGTTTTAATTGTAGATGTTTATATCAGTATGTTTAGTTTTATTTTAACTGCACATTGGAGCCTAGTCAAATGACATTTCAATCTTCTGTGCTAACATATATTGACTTTGACATGATAATCAGCTTTGAATGTTCTTTTTGTAAATGTAAAGATATCTTTTTATCCTTGGAAGTATAACCACATGTGATTAATTAAATGCTTTTTTTTGTCACAAACTACCGTGAGTCGCTGTCACTGTTTTATACTATTACTTACTCGGGCAGTGCATGTGTTATTATGCTATGATGTGAGTTTACATTTGTTATTATGCTATGCTGTGAGTGCATTAGTTTTTTGAGGTGGATGAAGTATTTCTGAAGTTTCAGAAGTGAGTAAGCTGTTTATTTAACTTTAGCTTCCCCTACGGCCCTATCACATGTAAAAATATTTTCACTAAAAATTGGAAATAAATTGTATGGTTATTTGTCCTAAGGCCGCAGTTATCCATAAGTATGCAGTGTTAGGCTTCTCACAGCATAGGAATTTCAGCATGCATCCTGTCTTACAGTCTGTAGCAGGGGTGGGCAATTATTTTTTCCATGGGGCCACATGAGAAACAGAAAATTTTGTGGAGGGCCGGACCAAAAGCCTGAACTAAATTCTGCATAATATTAATTGTATTTCTTTACATAAAGCAATAAATAACATGTTTTTACAAGCTGCTAAGACTGGTAAGAGTATGGAAAAAACGAGGCTGCCTTACAAAAAATGTCATTTATTCAATCAAATTTCCCAAAACAATGGTTAACAAAATGTGAGCGTTTGTACCATTTTTTTTCAGTCACATTCACCCCAAAATACAATAAAGACATCACAATATTGTCTTTCTACTCCAAATATCAAGCAAGATACATCATATTATAATAATGATGCCCACATTTGTAGTCTAATCACCTCATTTGGTGCTTTTCGCCGGAGATCGGCTCCGGCGCCTGCTGGTGACGTCACACTATGTGATTGGCTGGACCGTTTGAAGGATGACGTACAAGTTTGTGGTTGGTCTGGACAAATTACAGAAGTGGTTATCGCAGGAGTTTCGTGGGATATCATCTCATCTCATCTCATTATCTCTAGCCGCTTTATCCTTCTACAGGGTCGCAGGCAAGCTGGAGCCTATCCCAGCTGACTATGGGCGAAAGGCGGGGTACACCCTGGACAAGTCGCCAGGTCATCACAGGGCTGACACATAGACACAGACAACCATTCACACTCACATTCACACCTACGGTCAATTTAGAGTCACCAGTTAACCTAACCTGCATGTCTTTGGACTGTGGGGGAAACCGGAGCACCCGGAGGAAACCCACGCGGACACGGGGAGAACATGCAAACTCCGCACAGAAAGGCCCTCGCCAGCCCCGGGGCTCGAACCCAGGACCTTCTTGCTGTGAGGCGACAGCGCTAACCACTACACCACCGTGCCGCCCTTTCGTGGGATATCAGTGAAACACAATCGGGGTTTATGAAAGGCAGATCAATACACAACAATGTACGTCTAGTATTAGACCTACTAGAATATAACAGCTACCTACAGGATGATGGTTTTATTCTCTTCCTTGATTTCTATAAAGCATTTGACACAGTCGAACACTCTTTCATTTTTCAGGCTCTTAAAAGATGTGGGTTTGGAGATTTTTTCAGGAACATAATCAGATGCATCTACCATGACACTAACAGTTCTGTTTCTCTTTCAAAAGGTACATCCCCCTGTTTCGCTATCAGAAGAGGTATAAAACAAGGGTGCCCCATCTCACCTTATCTATTCCTAATTGCAGCAGAAATGCTTTCCATCCTAATTAAAAACTCAGAAATTGAACACATTAATGTTTTCAATGCTAAACTTCAAATAAGCCAGCTAGCCGACGACACCACTTTGTTCCTGAGAAACCCTGAACAAGTCCCAAAAGCCATAGACTCTATAAAATTATTTTCAAATGCTTCAGGTTTACACTTAAACCTTAACAAATGTGAACTTCTAGCTATACACAACTCCCTCCTCTCATCGGTTTATGGCATTCCCATCAAATCCTCAGTTAAATATCTAGGAGTGCATATTACAAAGGATGCAACTCTAAGTGATTCTCTCAACTTATGGAGCAAATTAGAAGAATGTAAATCTAGATTGGATAGGTGGTTAAATAGGGACTTATCTCTATTAGGTCGAATCTACATAACCAAAATGGAAAGTATTTCTAGATGTATTTACCCTGCTAGTTCTCTATCCTTTCCTGACAAAGTAATTAAAACCATAAATAAATTAAATTTTGACTATATTTGGAGAAGGAAAGTCCACTATCTAAGAAAGGCATCCATGGTAAAAAGTTATGAAGATAGTGGACTGCAGGCAATTGACTTTGATTGCATCAACGGCACATTAAAAATAAAGTGGCTAAGATCATTCCTTGTTAACAACAACAGTTTTTGGTATTGTGTCCCTAGGGAAATCTTTAGAAAACTTGGTGGTATTCTTTTTCTCTTGCACTGTGATTTCATCCCAAAGAAGTTGCCTTTAAAACTATCCTCTTTCCATTCTCAAGTCCTCCTCTACTGGAACCTTCTGTACAAACACAACTTCACTCCACACAACACACCTATCTGGAACTGCAGATATATTCTTCACAAAAACAAATCAATATATTTTAGCGAATGGATGGAGAGGGACGTGTGGTCGATAATGCACCTGCTAGATGAGGATGGCAGTGTCTTATCATTTGATAACTTCTGTTTAAAACACGGCTTTCAATGTGATCGACAACAATACAACAGGCTCATGAAATGTATCCCTCCTGCCTTTTTGTTAATGGCCAAAAACTCAAAACAATTCACTTCTGCCCCTAGCCTTCCTAGTGCCTTAAGAGTAGGTGAGGATGACTTCATAAACAAAGATATACCTAACCAAGTAATCCGAGGATTGTTCACTTCTTATCTCTTTCCTTATCACCAGTATAAAAACTTTAATCCTAAAAATATTGATTCACACACTATCAAAAAACTACGCACTCTCACTTTAAACCTACCTATCCCTCCCAAGACAAAGGAACTCCACTTTAAAATATTTAATGACATATATCCCTCAGGGGAGCTTATTAACTACAGATTTAATATAGAGCTGAAGAATTGCATATTTTGTTGTGAAAATGTTGAAACTACAGATCATTTATTTTTCTTATGTTTATACAGTAACACCTTTTGGGACGATGTATGTGACTGGCTCTGTGAAAACATTCCTACCGTTCCTTTTTTAAACTTGAATCTACTCAAATATGGGTGTATACACAAAGACAAAAACATAGAGCTTTAAATAAATGTGGTGACGTGTTTAGGAAAATATTATATTCACAAATGCAAATGCATAAAGACAATCCCCATTTTCCCTTCCTTTAAAAACGAGTTATGTTTGTACAGTAAATCCGTCAGATATTTAAAAACTAAGAGGAGTAACGAACTTATATCAATAATAGACAGCTTCAATTTGTTATAATGTACCCCCCATTACTTTCTTTCGAGTGTCTTTTTTTTCCTTTTTCTTTCTTTTTATCATTTTATTTATTTTTTTCCTCTTATGTTTTATAATTTCTTGATATGTGTACTATGTGTGCTATGTTCCTACAAGGTTCTGTAAAAAAGACATACATTTGCCTTAATGCTCTGTAAACCTTTGAAACTTCCAATAAAAAAAAAAAAAAGGAGTTTCGTGGGATTTCATGTTCATGTCGCGCGCATTGCGTTTTTGTTGAACACAACTTCAAAATAAAAGCAATGCACATTCAGTCCATGCATGAGGTAAAATTAGAAAATACGTTTATTTTGTAATTTCTAATTAACCTTACGCGGGCCGGTCAGAATGAACCAAAGGGCCGGAAAATGCCCAGGTCTGGTCTGTAGTATACTGAAATATTTTCGCCAAGCTATGCGTATTTTTTTAAAATATAAAATGATTATTCATGATTAATATCATAAATATATACTTCCGTTTGTTGTTTTATATAACAAACCAAACCGTTTGAATATCGATTGAAATTTGAGGAAGTTACGGTCATCTGAAAAGTACATATCGCTACCAGCACAATATAATGGGTAAGCCAGCTGTCTGAGGTAAGATGGCCGCCATGTGCGGACGTTCGACTTCGTTGACGGGCAACGGGGACGAGGCATCTATTGGCCCTTTTCCACTACCCTTTTTCAGCTCACTTCAGCCCGACACGGCTCGCGTTTCGACTACCAAAAACCAGCACGACTCAGCTCGTTTCAGCCCTGCTTAGCCCCTAAAACTCGCACCGTTTTGGAGTGGGGCTGAAGCGAGCCAAACCGTGCCGACTGAGGTTGGGGGCGTGAGCAGACACTCCCCTGTGCACTGATTGGTGAGGAGGAGTGTCCTCACATGCCCACACACGCCCCGCGAGCGCGCTGGGATCTGTAAACACCGCAAACCCGGAAGAAGAATAATTACGAATTACGAGAATTTCTGAAGCCTTATGCGCCTCGCCTCATCTATACACTCTTGCCAGTATCTGTCCGCGTTGTCGGTGACAACAAGCCACAGCACCAAGACCAGCAACACTAACGACTCCATGTCCTCCATGTTTATTGTTTACTATTCGGGTCGTGAGACTACTGCTTAAAAGCTCACTGAATCAGTGACATACAGAGCATCGTGGACGAGTTCGCGGAGCGCAAGGCTCGTCGTATGCCCTTCAAATAATGCGCGCAGTAGGCTATTGATGTTTTATTATGAGCCATGTACAGTATGTCGCCTAATGTTTTTTTTTTGTTTCTGAGTTACATGTTCGTTTGAAGGACTTAATGTACAAACTAACATAGTTGCACCCCGGAGTGTTGAAATTGGTAAACACAGTGCATTCAGTGAGGTTTGCACCGCCCTCCTTTTATTTCTGACTCTTCCTGTCAGCGTTGCAACCTCTGAGCGCTCATTCGTATGCCCTTCAAATAATGTGCGCAGTATAGGCTATTGATGTTTTATTATGAGCCATGTACAGTATCCTAATGTTTTTTGTTTCTGAGTTACATGTTCGTTTGAAGGACTTGATGTACTAAATAACATAGTTGCACCCGGTAGTGTTGAAATTGGTAAACACCGCAGTTGCGGACATTTTGTAGCCTAAAATGATGTTATGATAAGCTTTAATAAAGGGCCCGGTCATTTGCCCCGCCCCCGGCCCGGCTCTGACTTGTTCCGCCACTGTCACTGATGTCACTGTTTGCGCTGCTTAACGACATCACGTGACGTCCACCCACTTTCGCTAACTCCACCCAATGTGTCCACCCACTTCCAGCCAGCACGGTTCAGCGCGGTTGTAGTCGAAATGCAACTCCAACAGCCCCGCTCAGCTCGACTCAGCACGGCACGGCTCAGCCCGACTCAGCCGCGTTTGTAGTGGAAAAGCGTATATCTATGAGGACAGCTATCATGATTCATGTCATTTTTGTACTGATCTAAGGGTTCTTAAAGAGTTTTGTTTCAATTAGGGGGCGCTATGAAGTCCCGGGGCCAAACGTCTGTGGCTGAGAAGCGGTTACAATGACTGATGTGTGCCTCAAAATAGGCCAAACGCGACAGAATAATAATAATAATAATAATAATAATACTTCGAAAAACAATAGAGTCTCGCACCGAACGGTGCGAGGGCCCTAATAATAATTAAAAAACAAACAAACAAAAAACCTTGACCAGCCACGTGCGCTGATTGGTTGGTTCTTTTACCCTTTGACCTGTGTGACGCGGAGGTCACGTGGTGTTTTCCGGCTCAGTCTGAGCATGCTCCTACTGAGCAGTGAAATGTGATGAAGTCGGTGGTGTAAAATCGACCAGGCTCAGCTTTACTCCACGTGGTCATGTCGGAATTAAAGATTAACAAAAAATTCGCAGAGAAATATGAAAAGTACAGACAAAAGGAAGAGCTGCAGAAATGTAAGCGCTTCTGCTCGGGTTAACTTTGCTAAGCAGCTAGCTAGTTGCTAATGTTACAGGTTTAAGTTAGCATAAGATGATTTCACAGTAATTAGAAAAGGATAATTTAATATGGAGTGATACTGAGGACATCTTTCCAATGAAATGCCATGTTTGTATATTGATTGATTATTTTTCATCGTGTGATCATATAATGGCATCCTAGCTTTAAAAGTTTTGTGTCAATGGTTGTTAGAAGAAAACAAACAACAACAATTTCGAGTCATTCAGCTCACATTAATACTCCTCCCACCTCTCCAGTTCTGTCCAGTTTGCTCAGTACTACTTAAAAAGTGATCCAGTGTAAATGTACAACTTGTAAAGACAACAACAATAATAGATCTTCTTCTTGTCCTCTTGTCACTGCAGTAAAGGACCGCTTTGGAGATCAGGATGATGAAGGTTCCTCTGGCTCCTCAGATTCAGACTCTGATGACAGCGAAGTGGTAAGAATGTCTGATAACAAGTACAGATCTGTATTTGAGTGATTCCACGCTTATGGGTACTGAAATGGGGACATGAACTTATTTTTAAAAATTCACCTAAAACCATTTCTTTTTTTACCATCAGGTCACAAAACATGTAATCTTTAATGAATGATATGTTAAAAGATAACTTTAATTTTCTGAGATGTAATAAAAACATATTTATATGCCAAAGTCAAGCCTATGAGTTCCAAAATGATGTCTGTTACATTACTTCTGTTACGATTGTCCATCTCGCGTCTGTTACAAATTAATTACAATCTAGCTATATACCATGTTAATCTTATTGAAAGAATGTGTATGTTTATTCTACTACACATGTTTATTAATTATATTTGCTAAAACATCACCTTCCTATGTTTCAAAAAGTAATTCTACATTGTTAAAATTGAGAATATGTATGTCCACAACACTTCTGTTACGTTCTGACTTTGGCATATAAATATGTTTTTATTACATCTCAGAAAATTAAAGTTATCTTTTAACATATCATTCATTAAAGATTACATGTTTTGTGACCTGATGGTAAAAAAAGAAATGGTTTTAGGTGAATTTTTAAAAAAATAAGTTCATGTCCACATTTCAGTACCCATAAGCGTGGAATCACTCATTTATCATCTCGCTGTTTGGGGAATTGTTCCATGACGTCTGTCCATGGGCGGCACGGTGGTGTCGTGGTTAGCAATGTCGCCTCACAGCAAGAAGGTCCGGGTTCGAGCCCAGTGGCCGGCGAGGGCCCTTCTGTGTGGAGTTTGCATGTTCTCCCCGTGTCTGCGTGGGTTTCCCCCACAGTCCAAAGACATGCGGTTAGGTTAACGTGGGGTAGCCTTGGGCTGAAGTGGCCTTGAGCAAGGTACTTAACCCCTGACTGCTCCCCGGGCGCTGTAGTGTGGCTGCCCACTGCTCTGGGTGTGTGCGGGCGTGTGTTCACTGCTTCAGATGGGTTAAATGCAGAGGATGAATTTCACTGTGCTTGAAGTGTGCATGTGACGAATAAAGGTTTCTTCTTCTTCTATCCTGTAATTTTCTTTTCAGGAATTTGATCCCAAACTTGAGAGAGATTTTTACAGGACTCTGTCTCTGTTGAAGAAGAAAGACCCAAAGATTTATCAGAAGGATGCGCAGTTCTACACAGAGGAGGGTATGCAACGTAGTATATCGATAACTAATACAATTTGATGTGAAACAATTATTGTGATTTTCAGTGTCTATCATCTTCGTCTTTCTTAACAGCATCCAGCTCAGGCAGCGATGAGAAACCCTCCACTTCTAAAAAGGCTGTAAAGCCAATGTTCCTAAAGGACTACGAGCGCAAAGTCATCTTGGAGAGAGGCGGGTAGGTTAACTTTTGTTTGTAAGACCAACAACTAAGTAGTCGCAAAAACAACAGCTTGCATTTGAACAGGGTGTGTGTATTCGAATAAAATCTTAATGTGGCATTTGGTGTATCATGTGAAGATCATGAGTTTGAATCCTGGCAACACCACAACCATCCGTAGCCGGGAGATCAAGATGGTCAGATTGTCTGTGTTCTCAGGGTGGAAGGTGTGGTATAGGCTACTTTCTTTCTCCTGTCAATCACTAGCCGATCATAGGCCTTGTGCACACTTGGTATTTACATGTATTCTAGGTGATCAGGTCACAACTGGTCAGCTGTAAGCACAAGTAGGAACAGAATCAAATGTGTCCCAAAAACACATTGAAGTCTGATCACTCTGACCACATTCGGTGGTGGTCTGGATTGCATATTATTGATGAAAATCTTCCGGATTTACCCGGAAATCTGGATATTTGACAAAACTCTTGAAAATCTCCGGTTTTCCGAATGGAGAAATTTATTTGTCGGATTTTTCACTTTCCTAGACGCGGCGTAATACTTCGCATCGTCCTTGCATGGGCGCAGTCCTTAAATAGCCCAAACATAGTTCATTGATTAAAGACAGGTGTTCTTTAACGGTGCGCGTGCCGGAGCTCGTTAGGCGCGCACCTTCAGGTGCACAAGCTAAGGCGCGCAGGACTGACACCGTTCTGCGCAAGCGCAACACAATCGCACTAGAAAGCATGTTCGAGCTGCCAGTGTAGCTGCAGTCTTTTTAGTTGTAAATTACAAGTATTTCCTCGTGTTAATAATTCGCCATGTCAAAACAAGCAAAACTTTCCTCTTTCTTTCGACGTGAAGAGAGGTAAGCAATTTATTTTATATATTTTTTCCATCAAAGTTGCATTTTGTGGCTTCGAAGCAAAGTTTTAGTGCCGTTTCTAGAACACAACATCAAGAAAACGTGGAAGAAACAGCAATAATGGAAGAGCCGGTTTCTAAGCTGCCTAAAACTAGCAATGGTAATTTATTTTTTGTTACATAATGTACTCAGGCTGCCAGTCAGTGTGTGATGCACACACACCCTGAAAAATCCTAGCTACGCCCCTGATTTACATGAGAAATTTGGTATTTATTGGTGTTTAAATTTACGGACAATACAAACTAATGTAAACAATTGGCTTCAACTCGCATAAATATGAATTGGAAATGTTTAGTTCACTTTAGCTTCTGCAAACGCACAACTCTGCTAAAAGATTGATAAACGAGGCTCAGTGTCCCCAACATTGAAACCTGAAAGCTTTAGAAACTCCAACAGACCTTTACTTTTTAACAGCACTGTTTTGGGATTTTGCTGAGTTTACCTTCAACTGTCTGATTTTTTTTCAAAGTAATGAACTGTGTAGCAGGAAAATCACCGCGTTTTCTAAATGAACTCCTGAAAATTACTCATTAACTAGGGGAATTAAATTTGATATTTTTGACATGTTAATCATTAATGTACATGAAAGAAAAAGGCTTAAAAGTTATAACTTGTTTTAGTGAAAATAAGTACTAGAATGCACTAGAATGTAGGGTTTTGCGTGTTATTAAAATTTTTTCGGGGGACGTTGCTTTTGATTTTCAAAAGTTCAGGATTTTTTTCTTTGCTCCACTTTCATCTCTAGCATATGACCACAATATTTTATCAGTGTGTATGCAAATGTGTTCAGGGCCCCACTGAAGGACCGCCTACTCAGCTGATGTCTGCTGTGTAACTGGAAGCACATATTCGTTTGCGTGTTAACACGCGTCATATTAAAGTGCAAAAACGGGCAAAATGCTTAATTTAAATGATTTAATTTCTGCCAGACTAGGCACGAGATGCTCTTTGCTGCCTACCACTGATTAAAAACAACAACCCCAGAGATGTCCACAAGCATCAGTGACCGTAGGTTTTCTCCGCCTACACAGACGGTCTGCGCCGGCTGCTCGATCTCAGAAAAAAAAAACTTGCTTTTCAGTTGCCTTTCAAGTGATTTTATATAGTCTCCGCTGCCCATAATTTGCTGCAAATCCAATTATTTCACCACAAAATTGTCTTTGATTTGGGTCTAGTATGGCCGGAAGCGACGCCATATTTGTTGATCAATTCTCGCGCTCTGATTGGCTGAGCCGGACCACGTTGTAGTGTATGTAGTTATGTTACAGAGCCAGGCAGCATCCTACTACAGACGGTAACTGAGAAAGCCAAGCACGCAAACATCTGGAGGGAAATTTCATATGTATTTTGCAAGTATTTTATAGGGAAATGGTTAGAAATGTATTAGCTCAGAATGCACCAGAAGGCATGTAAATTTCAAAATTTTCGGGGGGGGGTTGCGCATGCCTTCAGAGCCCCCCCCAGCATTAGTGTGCTGCGGTGGCTTCGGCGCCACAAATTCCAGACCCGTCTACTACTTTTTTTGTTTTTTTTAAGCTGGCTGCTTCAGATTTTCTGGAGAACCCAGCAACCCATTTGGTCTTTGCAAACAGAAATGACGTTCATGTTTATTAGCCATGTAGCCTTAAGTCATGTTTATTCGAGTTATTAGAATTTTTCTGACTCAGGGAAGCATTTCCTTTCTCCTCTTTGGTGTAGATGTTTATTTGCATTTAGTATAAATACGCAGGTGATTATAGGAAATTGTGCACGCTGATTGGTCGAGAATTTCAGACTGTTTGTTTCTCGATAATCACTTCGAGCGACTCGGCAAAATGGCGGCCAAGCGCTTCGTCACTGTAAGTGAGGAAGAATTACAAATTATGAAAGAGAACTCCTGTTCCGGGCGGCACGGTGGTGTAGTGGTTAGCGCTGTCGCCTCACAGCAAGAAGGTCCTGGGTTCGAGCCCCGTGGCCGGCGAGGGCCTTTCTGTGCGGAGTTTGCATGTTCTCCCCGTGTCCGCGTGGGTTTCCTCCGGGTGCTCCGGTTTCCCCCACAGTCCAAAGACATGCAGGTTAGGTTAACTGGCGACTCTAAATTGACCGTAGGTGTGAATGTGAGTGTGAATGGTTGTCTGTGTCTATGTGTCAGCCCTGTGATGACCTGGTGACTTGTCCAGGGTGTACCCCGCCTTTCGCCCGTAGTCAGCTGGGATAGGCTCCAGCTTGCCTGCGACCCTGTAGAACAGGATAAAGCGGCTACAGATAATGAGATGAGATGAGAGAACTCCTGTTCCTAAAAGCACTAAAGATGCTACGAAATTTGGTCCAAAACTATTCAAAGGGAAAGTGGGATTGTGATTTATTTTATCGATTTCAAAACAAAGTATTTTATGTGAGTCGCATAGATAAGTAACAAGTCTGCACACATTACATTTACATGCTGCTTTTGAAGATTGAAATAAATGATTTTTTTAATGCAATTTTTTAAAAATAATCACCCGTGTATTTATACTACAACAATTATCTGCCTCAGGCTCAGTGAATATCGATGAATAATAATAACCTCAACTTCATCTCAGTTATTATTCACCAATACTGACTTCGCCTTCGGTGAATAATTGTTAAATCAAGCAAGGAAGTGAGATCCAATCACAAGTGGTCACTTGAGATGCGTATGGAGACGCATTCTAACAGTAGGTGTGAACTGACCTACTTCGAGCTGTCCACTTGT
This sequence comes from Neoarius graeffei, assembly GCF_027579695.1. NCBI lineage: Eukaryota > Metazoa > Chordata > Actinopteri > Siluriformes > Ariidae > Neoarius > Neoarius graeffei. The sequence goes on from NC_083588.1 coordinate 38,390,298, forward strand.
GACCTGATCACCCGGGACGCATTTTAATGCCAGATGTGAAGAGGGCCAAAAGTGTGTGAGAGTTGATGGCAGCAGAAGGGGCAGGATCATGTTTTTGTGTGTGAGGATTCCAGCAGCCCCAGTGCAGCCCGAGGAACGGGTCAGAAAGATGCGCGAGGCTGCCTTCTTGTGTAACAGAGAGAGCGTGTGAGAACCTTCACCCTCCCAGACTGGTGGCTGCCATATGAAAAGATAGACTGAATGTGTGGGTGGGAATTAAAAACAGGAGGGGGGAGGTTGTAATTTGTCTCATATTACGTCTGTCTATCTGTCTGTCTGTCTGTCTTGTTTGTCTGTCTGTCTGTCTGTTTATCTGTCTAGCTGTCTATATCTATCTGTCTGTTTTAATTTATCTGTTTGTCTCTTATTTATCTGTCCATCCTTGTTTATCTATCTGTCTATTTTAATTTCTATCTGTCAGTCTAGCTATCTGTCTGTTTTAATTTATCTGTCTGTCTATCTGTATCTGTCTATCTATCTTTATTTATCTATCTGTTTATCTGTCTCTCTATTTTAATGTCTATCTGTTTTTGTCTATCTGTCTGTCTGTATCTATCTGTCTGTTTTAATTTATCTGTCTGTCTATCTGTATCTGTCTATCTATCTTTATTTATCTATCTGTTTATCTCGTCTCGTCTTCTTCCGCTTTATCCGGGACCGGGTCGCGGAGGCAGCAGTCTAAGCAGGGAAGCCCAAACTTCCCTTTCCCCAGACACCTCGGCCAGCTCCTCGGGAAGAACACCGAGGCGTTCCCAGGCCAGCCGAGAGACATAGTCCCTCCAGCGTGTCCTGGGTCTTCCCCGGGGCCTCCTCCCGGGGGGACATGCCTGGAACACCTCATTTTAATGTCTATCTGTTTTTGTTTATCTGTCTGTGTTTTTGTCTATCTATCTATCTGTCTGTCTGTCTGTCTGTCTGTCTGTCTGTCTGTCTCTCTATTTTAATCTGTCTATCTGTTTTTATCGATCGATCGATTGATGTAACGTGTAATTATTTATCCCCTGCTGGCTGAAAGGCCCGAAGGAGGATTATGTCGTGGTGATGTCTGTCCCGGGAAGGGTGCTCGCCTTGTGAAATCAACTCCTTTCACAGTTTTTGGAGGAATTTCACGAAACTTGGCGGGATTCTTTGTTGGTAATGCACACATTGTACTTTTGTTCAGTTCGGTCACGTTTTACCAGAGTTCCAGCCCTTGATTAACAAAATTATACTTTGACAATTTCATGAGTGTTTTCCTTCTGAAATCAACTCCCCTCACAATTTTTGGAGGAACTTCACCAAACTTGACAGGAATCTTTGTTCTATGTCAGTTACACGCATACTGCAGTTTCATTCAATTCAGTCGCATTTTGCCAGAGTTACGGCAGAGTTGCCGGCAGGGGATACTGTGCTCTCAGAGCACTCTTGTTTCTTTAGGTTACAAACTAGTTGTCGCTTGCTAACTGTTTGCTTTTAACATCTCCAGTAACTTACACTTTTACTTCTTTTAGGAAATATGATGACGACGATGATAGCGCTGATGAAGTGGCTGCCAGGAAGATGCAGGAGGTACAGGACAATATCAGAAAGGCCATTGGTTCTGACTCTGCTGCTTTTAATGATTCCTGCTGACACTACTGATTTTCCCTTACAGAGAGCTGCGTCTCCGAGCTACATCCAAGAGCAAAAGGAACTAAAAGAAAGGTAGGCACAGGAGTATAGACTCCGGAGTATGAATGCACTTTATTTACGTATTTATATTATTTTGATTATAATACAGCTGGCATCTTTGACACTATAGTTTTTTTTAAATTTTATTATTAGGCCGTTTGTTTTAATCTGTACTTGTTGTTGCTGTTTTTAGCTTTCGGCAGTTTGTTCAGGACAGCTGTGAAGAGAACAGTGATGATGAAGGGCTGCTGAAACGCAGGAACAAAACACAAGAGGAGAAGGTCGCTCAGCCACAGCCAGCTTTATATTTCACTTCTTTCCAGCTTAGGATCCTTGACCTGATGATGTTTTTTGCTTGCTTGTTTGTTTATTATTTTGAAATGAATTGTAATTCTTCTCCTCGTCCCAGGACAAAGAGGAGGCAGACTACGTGGAGTGGCTGAAAGGACAGGCAGAGCTGGAGGGAAAGGACGAGGTTCAGGACATGGTAAGTATCATGGCAGGTCTGTGCATCTGATTTCTGACAAGTCTCAATGGTGAATTGAATAATGCTGGAAATAAGAACGCAGGATATCGATTGTGTTGGTTGTCACATCACCAAAACGGATCGCTTATCGCATAGTATGGTTGGGCGATGTGCTGATATCAGTGTAGAGTATTGTTATCCCCCCCCCGGCAGGGGGATATAGCTATCACTCTGTCCGTCCATCCGTCTGTCTGTAAGCATTTTAGTTTCCGGAGCGTAACTCAAAAACTATTAGGAATTTTTTCACGAAACCTCACAGTTATGTTAAGTGACTCAAAGAGTTGTGCCTTTTGACATTTTGGAATTTCTCTGAGTTTTATTTTTTCTGTATTTCCATGGCAACCAGTTCAACTTTAGAAAATTTGGAGTGGGGGCCGTGGGGGGATACGTCATCTCCTGATGACTCTTGTGATTATGTCACAGTACACTTTTCTAAGAAAGTGTGATACCTTTTATTAATTTATTTTGACTGATTGTCATAATAGCGGTGAGAAGTTTACGTGCACAGACATGAATGTCATCACAAGCCTTTTTTACACAGATATTTCATAACATTCGTGCATCTCGATGTTCTGGCTTTAATGATTTGTACTGAACCAAATCAAGCCATGCCGGTGTGTGTGTGTTTACATCGTGAGCCGGAGTTCTGCAACCGGAGGTGTGATGTGACACAAAGGAGCGTCAATGTCTAGGATGATGCACAGTGCTCAGCGTAAATGAGTACACCCCCTTTGAAAAGTAACATTTTAAACAGTATCTCAATGAACACAAACAATTTCCAAAATGTTGACAAGACAAAGTTTAATATAACATCTGTTTAACTTATAACGTGAAAGTAAGGTTAATAATATAAACTTAGATTACACATTTTTCAGTTTTACTCAAATTAGGGTGGTGCAAAAATGAGTACACCCCACAACAAAAACTACTACAGTGGGGCAAAAAAGTATTTAGTCAGCCACAAATTGTGTAAGTTCTCCCACTTAAAAAGATGAGAGAGGCCTGGAATTTTCATCATAGGTACACTTCAACTATGAGAGACAGAATGGGGGGAAAGAATCCAGGAAATCACATTGTAGGATTTTTAATGAATTAATTGGTAAATTCCTCAGTAAAATAAGTATTTGGTCACCTACAAACAAGCAAGATTTCTGGCTCTCACAGACCTGTAACAACTTCTTTAAGAGGCTCCTCTGTCCTCCACTCGTTACCTGTATTAATGGCACCTGTTTGAACTCATTATCAATATAAAAGACACCTGTCCACACTCCAGACTCCACTATGGCCAAGACCAAAGAGCTGTCAAAGGACACCAGAAACAAAATTGTAGACCTGCACCAGGCTGGGAAGACTGAATCTGCAATAGGTAAGCAGCTTGGTGTGAAGAAATCAACTGTGGGAGCAATTATTAGAAAATGGAAAACATACAAGACCACTGATAATCCCCCTCGATCTGGGGCTCCACGCAAGATCTCACCCCGTGGGGTCAAAATGATCACAAGAACGGTGAGCAAAAATCCCAGAACCACACGGGGGGACCTAGTGAATGACCTGCAGAGAGCTGGGACCAAAGTAACAAAGGCTACCATCAGTAACACACTACGCCGCCAGGGACTCAAATCCTGCAGTGCCAGACGTGTCCCCCTGCTTAAGCCAGTACATGTCCAGGCCCGTCTGAAGTTTGCTAGAGAGCATTTGGATGATCCAGAAGAGGATTGGGAGAATGTCGTATGGTCAGATGAAACCAAAATAGAACTTTTTGGTAAAAACTCAACTTGTCGTGTTTGGAGGAGAACGAATGCTGAGTTGCATCCAAAGCACACCATACCTTCTGTGAAGCATGGGGGTGGAAACATCATGCTTTGGGGCTGTTTTTCTGCAAAGGGACCAGGACGACTGATCCGTGTAAAGGAAAGAATGAATGGGGCCATGTATTGCGAGATTTTGAGTGAAAACCTCCTTCCATCAGCAAGGGTATTGAAGATGAAACGTGGCTGGGTCTTTCAGCATGACAATGATCCCAAACCCACCGCCCGGGCAACGAAGGAGTGGCTTCGTAAGAAGCATTTCAAGGTCCTGGAGTGGCCTAGCCAGTCTCCAGATCTCAACCCCATAGAAAATCTTTGGAGGGAGTTGAAAGTCCATGTTGCCCAGCAACAGCCCCAAAACATCACTGCTCTAGAGGAGATCTGCATGGAGGAATGGGCCAAAATACCAGCAACAGTGTGTGAAAACCTTGTGAAAACTTACAGAAAATGTTTGACCTCTGTCATTGCCAACAAAGGGTATATAACAAAGTATTGAGATCAACTTTTGTTATTGACCAAATACTTATTTTCCACCATAATTTGCAAATAAATTCTTTAAAAATCAGACAATGTGATTTTCTGGATTTTTTTTTCTCATTTTGTCTCTCATAGTTGAGGTATACCTATGATGAAAATTACAGGCCTCTCTCATTTTTTTAAGTGGGAGAACTTGCACAATTGGTGACTGACTAAATACTTTTTTGTCCCACTGTACATCTAGTACTTTGTATGGCCTCCATGATTTTTAATGACAGCACCAAGTCTTCTAGGCATGGAATGAACAAGTTGGCGACATTTTGCAACATCAAACTTTTTCCATTTTTCAACAACGACCTCTTTTAGTGACTGGATGCTGGATGGAGAGTGATGCTCAACTTGTCTCTTCAGAATTCCCCAAAGAAAATAATTTCTTTCCACCACAAAGGTGAAGGCTACAAGATGATCAGCAAAGCTTTACTTATCAGTCAGAATACTGTAGCAAAAGTGGTGCAAAAATTTAAGAAAGATGGAACTGCAACCATCTCACAGAGACGTCCAGGTCGCCCATGGAAGTTAACACCTCGACAGGAGCGTCTTCTGATGAGAAGGGTTGAAGAAAATCGGCATGCAAGTTCACTGCAGTTATCTAAAGAAGTAGAAAGCCAAACTGGGGTGACTATTTCCCGTGACACAACACAGCGTACACTGCAGAGGAATGGCATGCGTGGATGCCGTCCATGAAAGAAGCCTCTCCTAAAGCCCAGGCACAAAAAAGCCCTCCTAGAGCTTGCCAGGGCCCATGCTGACAAAGATGAAGACTACTGGGACTCTATACTCTGGAGTGATGAGACCAAGATAAATGTTTTTGGAACTGATTGCTTCAAAACTGTATGGTGTCGCAAAGGTGAGGAATACAAAGAAAACTGCATGGTGCCTACAGTGAAACATGGTGGTGGCAGTGTCCTTATGTGGGGCTGCATGAGTGCTGCTGGTGTCGGGGAGCTGCATTTCATTGATGGCATCATGAATTCACAGATGTATTGCTCTATACTGAAAGAGAAGATGCTGCCATCACTCCGTGCCCTTGGTCGCTGTGCACTTTTCCAACATGACTAAACACACATCTAAGGCCACTGTTGGATTTCTGAAGAAGAACAGGGTGAAAGGGATTCAGTGGCCAAGTATGTCTCCTGATCTGAACCCAATCGAACACCTATGGGGAATTCTGAAGAGACAAGTTGAGCATCACTCTCCATCCAGCATCCAGTCACTAAAAGAGGTCATTGTTGAAGAATGGAAAAAGATTGATGTTGCAAAATGTCGCCAACTTGTTCATTCCATGCCTAGAAGACTTGGTGCTGTCATTAAAAATCATGGAGGCCATACAAAGTACTAGATGTAGTAGTTTTTGTTGTGGGGTGTACTCATTTTTGCACCACCCTAATTTGAGTAAAACTGAAAAATGTGTAATCTAAGTTTATATTATTAACCTTACTTTCACGTTATAAGTTAAACAGATGTTATATTAAACTTTGTCTTGTCAACATTTTGGAAATTGTTTGTGTTCATTGAGATATTGTTTAAAATGTTACTTTTCAAAGGGGGTGTACTCATTTATGCTGAGCACTGTATATATGTGCCAGAAATATGAACACCCTGAGCATACCGGCACTGCTTTAAACACAACGGCTGGTGAACTGAGTGTTGAGGTGCTTTTGTTAGCTGTGTACATTTCTACCACTCTTCAAACACAAGGAAAGTTGCTGAGCATCATATGCAACATGTAATCACTTCTGTTAAATAATTCACATTTAAGGGAAGTAATAGCCTCAAGATATAAAACCTGTTTGTGTCCTTTAGAGCCAAACGGAGCTGGCTTTTCAGTGAAAAAAGTGTCAGAGAGAACTGTGCTTGAAAACAAGACAGAGAGAGAGAGAATCAGTGAAGGGTAACGAGGAAGAAAGCAGTGGAGGGACTCATGCGAACAACGTGTTTGTATGATCAGAAATACTGTATGTCGAGGAGAAAGTGAAGAGAAGTAGGAAGCAGTTTGAGGTAGAAAACCATGCACCTTAGATGCCGTAGATGGTGTTTGATTTTGCGCTGGTCTCATAAAGAAGAATATCAACGTCGTCGACCACACCCCTCTGTCTCATTGTGCTGCCCATCCCTTTTACACAGACGTCGGTTCCAGTTCTGTTACTCTCAGGCTACGTTTACATTAGACCGTATCTGTCTCGTTTTCTTCGCGGATGCACTGTCCGTTTACATTAAAACGCCTGGAAACGCCGGGAAATGGGAATCCGCCAGCGTCCACGTATTCAATCCAGATCGTGTCAGCTCCGGTGCTGTGTAAACATTCAGAATACGCGGATACGCTGTGCTGAGCTCTAGCTGGCGTCTCATTGGACAACGTCACTGTGACATCCACCTTCCTGATTCGCTGGCGTTGGTCATGTGACGCGACTGCTGAAAAACGGCGCGGACTTCCTCCTTGTATCACCTTTCATTAAAGAGTATAAAAGTATGAAAATACTGCAAATACTGATGCAAATACTGCCCATTGTGTAGTTATGATTGTCTTTAGGCTTGCCATCCTTCCACTTGCAAGTGGTAAGTGATCTGCGCTGGGATCACACACACAGCGGCTCAGTCCCGAATCACTGCTTGTTCACTTCACTCGCGTGCTCTGTGAGCTGCGCAGGGCCGGAGTGCGCACCCTCCAGAGGGCACTCGCTGTTCAGGGCGGAGTGATTTGGAGCGCAGGATGCCTGCGGAGCCGAGCGTATCCGTGTATTGGTGTTGCTGTGTGCACGCAAATCGTGTATTGGTGTTGCTGTGTGATGATCCGTTGATACGGTCTAATGTAAACATGGGCTCAATCGTTCTGGCTCAGAGGTGGAACAGCACAGGCACACACCCCATCCCACTCCCTTCCACATTCAGACATTTTATACAGAACGCGAGCCGTTATAAAGGCGTAAGATTTCTGCCTTGAACAGGCTGTGTAAAAGGGGTCATGGACAAGAACGTCATGGCAATATTGGGCTTTCGGCGATTTCTTTGGACTGTTCTTTTTCTGTGTCAGAACGATTGTACAAACAGACAAGAAAATGTATTTTGGGTTTTCTAAAATAAACACAGGGTCAAAAATAGCAGCACACCCTATATATTTGGTTCAAGCCATGGCCTAATGGTTAGAGAAGCAGCTTTGGGACCATAACGTTGCTGGTTTGATTCCCTGGACCAGCAGGAATGGCTGAAGTGCCCTTGTGCAAGGCACCTAACCCCCAACTGCTCCCCGGGATGCTTTGGGTACGTTGTACTTCGCTCTGGATAAGAGGGTTTGCTAAATTCCTGTAATGTAAATGTTCAGTGTCCCTTTGCAAGTTTCACCTTCACCGGATGCTTTTGGTAGCGATCAACAAGCTTCTGACTAAATTCTGGTTGGGTATTTGACCACTCTTCATGGCAGAATTAGTGGAGTCCAATTAAATTTGTGTGTTTTCTGACACCGATCTGACTTTTAAGCATTGGGCAAAGACTGGGTATCCCCCCCCCTCCCCCAATGTTCTATGACTGATTTGGTCGAGTCTGTCTGACAGGAGTGGAACCTGATGTGGTCTTCTGTTCTTGTAGCCCATCAGCCTCAAGGTTTGATGTTTTGTGCATGCTGAGATGCTTTTCTGCTCACCATGGTTATAAAGAGTGACTGTATTCTTCCTGGCAGCTCGAACCAATCAGTACTTGATCTCTCGCAAAATACTATGGTATTGTTTGTCAGGAACTCTTATGGGCCATCGAAACCGAAGTTTATGCAAACGAGACCCTTAGACCCTGTCCACACGGCAACGGATTCAGGTGAATCTGATAAAATTGTTTATCGTTTCGGCCTGGCGTCCACACGGCACCGGCGTTTTGGGTGCCCCAAAACGCATACCTGCCAACCTGTACGCATCTTGCGTAGCCGCTATGAATTTTTACCTCATTGTACGACTGTACGTTTTCACATTAAAAATACGCATATCGTCCAAACTCGCATTTCAGTCAAGTTCTCGCTGAAGTTGATACCGCTGATCTGTGAGAAAACTCAAAGCCAGAATGGAACGCTTTGCCCAATCCCCCCGCCCCTCTTCCAGAGCGTGTGGCTCTGCCCTCTTCAGCCCCTCCCCTTCCTCCTTCGCGTCTCTGACTTGAGTGCAGTGGTGCAGCCAGGTGGCTAGAGCGAGTCGGGGATTGAAACGTCGGTTAGAGACGTCGTTTTTATATTTGTAACAGAAACGGTTGTGTTTCACGTGTACTCAAGCGCTTCCTAGCCGTTATTTTGTGCATTTACAACACCAACAGTACAGGCTAGTTCTTCATTTAACTTCGAAGCCGTCACTCGAGGTTGCATATTCGATGCGGTAACCAACGAAACCTGATTACAATTCCTCTCGCGCTCTCATTGAATCACTATGATAAGTACCACTTTATTGATGTGCTCAACAAAACGTAGCGTGTTGTATATCTTAAGGGCAGTCGGTAACTTCTGTCAGTGGTAGCCTAGAATGTTTGCAGATGATGTGAAGTCGAAAATTGGTCATCCCTCTTATGAAAAAACCTGCGTGGTAGTGCAATATCAAATGTTTTTTTTATACAGTATTACTGCAGTAAATGCAATATTTCGAATGCAAATGCAATAGTTTGCACATGAAAAAGGCATACTACAAAATACTGCAGTGTACTGTATAATGCAATATTTTTACTGTATAATGCAATATACTTCCAACATGTTAAAAAATGCAAAAGTCTAAACCTATTGCATGGGAAATTTGTGCATACCATGTTTTGTGTTGAAAGTGCCTTTTTTACATACTGTATTAATTTAATGTGTTCTTTATTTTGAAAGAGTGGCTCTGGTTTAATTTCATTTCATTTGCACATGTATTTAATGTTTGTTGTGCTTTTCAGAACGGAAGGAAGTTCCCAAGAGCCATCAATAACAGTTTCCCCAAAGTCTATCAATAGGAATGTTTTACAAAACTGGACTATGTTCCCAAGGTCAATCAATAAAACTGGATTGAAAGTGTGTTTTTGGTCTGCTGGTTGTGGTCTGTGGGGGCGCGTCGGGTTGGGGTGAGGTTGACGCGAGGGGGGGTACTCATGAAATTGTAAAATTGTACTCATAAAATTTTTTCAAGGTTGGCAGGTATGAAAACGAAATCTTTTGAGAACGGGTTCCAGAGTGGAAAAATCTGGCAACGGCGCCGTTGCGAAGTCGTCTGGATGAGTAGAACGGATTTGTTTACGATGACATCACAACCACATGACAATCCCGCCAGCAAAAATAGGGAAAAAAAGGAGCGATCTCACCTCTTCAGATGTTGGTTTAAGTCTGACAATACATTCCTCAAAAAGGGCGTAGAAGAACAAAGTAATCCATCAACGTGTAGCATTCAATTTATTCCGGACCATTAAAGAATTTGAGGATATCAGAATGTTGGCGTACCGGCTTCCATCTACCCCCATTCATTCCTCTCTCTCTCTCCATCTACGCCCGTTCATTCCTCTTTCCGCGTCTCCATTCAAAAAACGAGCACGTGATTTAAAGGGACTATAGCCATAGGACAGGGAGTGAGAAGGTGTGCACGTGTGACAGTGACAGGGAAGAACCTAGGCTCATGCTCGCCCTGAATTTCTCTTAAAGTGAAGGCAGAAGAACGTTCAGTGCCTGGCCAGGGTTTCTATGTGTTAATTTACATAGACGTTTTAATATGAAATATAAATAAGTGTCTTAGACAATGGATACTATTTTACGCTACTGATTTAATAATCAAAACTTTATGTGGCTGATGCTACAGAAGAAGGGGTTTATGCGCATGCGTCTACTTCTATTGTTCTGGTGTCTCTGATGGGACCGTCGTACAGCGCACGTAGAGGTGTGGCATGTGTATTACATCGTTTTCAGCAAGCGTTGCGTTGCCATATGTACCTGATATTTTACTGATCCGTTGCCCATGTGGACGCGATATTTAAAAAAAAAAAATCTCGTTGCCGTTGTCGTGTGGATGTAGCCTTAGACACAAAGGACTAAGCCAGTCAGTGACTGGGCAATCAGCCAAGTGCCCCTTTTGTGTTTCTGTACACACCCATGTTTCTGTCTGTATAAAGTCTGTAACACACAGAATTTTGGGAAAAAGCATCCAGGGAGACTGTAAAGGACTCGGGAGCATCTCCTGAAACACAGAAGGCTGTAACAGCTATGATAATTTCTCCTCCAAGGAATTGCACCAAAATCGCAGTCACACGAATTTATTGAAACAAAAATCTAACGCTGCATGTGATATAACTATGATATAAATACTGACTGCATTGTTTCAGAAATATCTGAGGGATTACTGGAACGACCCACAGCTGGATGATAAGGAGACATTTCTGCGAGACTACATCCTCAACAAAGGCTACCTGGAGGAAGATAAGGAGGACAGGTGAGTCGTACAGTGGTGCTTGAAAGTTTGTGAACCCTTTAGAATTTTCTATATTTCTGCATAAATATGACCTAAAACAATCAGATTTTCACACAAGTCCTAAAGTAGATAAAGAGAATGCAGTTAAACAAATGAGACAAAAATCTTATACTTGGTCATTTATTCACTGAGGAAAATGATCCAATATTACATATCTGTGAGTGGCAAAAGTATGTGAACCTTTGCTTTCAGTATCTGGTGTGACCCCCTTGTGCAGCAATAACTGCATGTTTCACGGATGGGATAAGGTTCTTATGCTGGAATGCAGTGTTTTTCCTTTCTCCAAACGTAACGCTTCTCTTTTAAACCAAAAAGTTCTATTTTGGTCTCATCTGTCCACAAAACATTTTTCCAATAGCCTTCTGGCTTGCCCACATGATCTTTAGCAAACTGCAGATGAGCAGCGGCTTTCTCCTTGCAACCCTGCCATGCACACCATTGTTGTTCAGTGTTCTCCTGATGGTGGACTCATGAACATTAGCCAATGTGAGAGAGGCCTTCAGTTGCTTAGAAGTTACCCTGGGGTCCTTTGTGACCTCACCGACTATTACACGCCTTGCTCTTGGAGTGATCTTTGTTGGTCGACCACTCCTGGGGAGGGTAACAATGGCCTTGAGTTTCCTCCATTTGTACACAATCTGTCTGACTGTGGATTGGTGGAGTCCAAACTCTTTAGAGATGGTTTTGTAACCTTTTCCAGCCTGATGAGCATCAACAATGCTTTTTCTGAGGTCCTCAGAAATCTCCTTAGTTTGTGCCATGATGCACTTCCACAAACATGTGTTGTGAAGATCAGACTTTGATAGATCCCTGTTCTTTAAATAAAACAGGGCGCCCACTCACACCTGATTGTCATCCCATTGATTGAAAACACCTGACTCTAATTTCACCTTCAAATTAACTGCTAATCCTAGAGGTTCACATACTTTTGCCACTCACAGATATGTAATATTGGATAATTTTCCTCAATAAATAAATGACCAAGTATAATATTTTTGTCTCATTTGTTTAACTGGGTTCTCTTTATCTACTTTTAGGACTTGTGTGAAAATCTGATGCTGTTTTAGGTCATATTTATGCAGAAATTTAGAATTTTCTATAGGGTTCACAAACTTTCAAGCACCACTGTAGATATTTCCTATTTAAAACTGCATTTGTTTAAAATTCAGTTCAGTTGAAAGTTCTGGTTTTTATCCCCCGCTGGCCGAAAGGCCCGAAGGGGGGGGATTATGTCGTGGCAATGTCTGTCTGGCCATCCGTCCCAGGAATAGTGCTCACCTTCTGAAATCAACTCCTCTCACAATTTTTGGAGGAATTTCACGAAACTTGGCAGGATTCTTTGTTGTATGTCGGTAATGCGCATATTGGACTTGCATTCAATTCGGCTACGTTTTAAAGTTTATTTTATTTTTAAAAGGGACAGTGTACAAATTAAACATTATCCTTGTGGTAAGGACAGATGTCTGTACCAGGTTATAGCAGTACATGCTAGTTTCCGCCTGTAGTCCCTTGGCAGGTGGATGTAATAAAAAAGATAAATAAAATGTACAGGAAATGTCACCAAATCTGTCATTAGAGCAATTTGTAGTGATTTAGACCAGTAGAATAGAAGTGGATAGCCTCATAAAGCATACATAGCAGCATCATTTTTCACAATCACACACGCGTGCGCGCACACACACACACACACACACACACACACACCATAAGTTCAGCGAAATGTGCAAAGGAATGTGCAAGCCAGTGCAAATATGCATTATCCCATCCCACTACCCCCTCCTTACATAGAGTATAAGTTTTACCACTCCAACCTCGAAAGAGAGAGAGAGAGAGCGCAAGACATGCTCTCCAAACCACTAAAACTTCACATTTCAGTAGGTTATACCCTCCCACACCTAATGGTCATACACAAGCATAATAAAATAAGAATAAGAAAATCCCACACACACAGGACTCTCCCATCCCTCACAATCCCCACACACCCACAAACACACTAAAAAGTGCAAGATCTGCATACCCCCCACACCCCCCCAATACCCCCACCCCCCACCACACACACACACACACACACACACACCATTCAATAAAATGCCCTAACTATCCTTTTCTATACTTGTGTACATAATTGCGTTGATGATATCCATTTCTTTGTTAAATGTGAAAAAGACTTAAAATTTGTACAGGATATTAATTCTGTTGGGAGGTTATTCCACTGATTTCTGGCTACAGAAGAAAAAGATGATTTACCAAATGTAGTCTTTCGTAGTGGGACACTACATTCCCCCCTCGACACTGATCTAGTGGTACGTGTTGATACCTCTGAGCACAAAGAAATAAATTGTTTCAAAGGTGGTGGTGCATCATTATGTATAATTTTAAAAAGCAGGCAGAGATTTGCATGTGGGCGGCACGGTGGTGTAGTGGTTAGCGCTGTCGCCTCACAGCAAGAGGGTCTGGGTTCGAGCCCCGTGGCCGGCGAGGGCCTTTCTGTGTGGAGTTTGCATGTTCTCCCCGTGTCCGCATGGGTGCTCCGGTTTCCCCCACAGTCCAAAGACATGCAGGTTAGGTTAACTGGTGACTCTAAATTGACCGTAGGTGTGAATGTGAGTGTGAATGGTTGTCTGTGTCTATGTGTCAGCCCTGTGATGACCTGGCAACTTGTCCAGGGTGTACCCCGCCTTTCGCCCGTAGTCAGCTGGGATAGGCTCCAGCTTGCCTGCGACCCTGTAGAACAGGATAAAGCGGCTACAGATAATGAGATGAGATTTGCATGCCTAATTAGATTTTCAAGGCTCAATATGTTATATTTACGAAGCACAAGACAGTGGTGGTAAGAATGTTTTCTCCTGGCATGGATCTTTATGGCACTTTTGTAAATTGAGCTGAGGGGTCTTAATACCGTTTTGCAGGCTTGTGACCAACTTGTGATGCAGTATAGAAAATGAGACAATCATTGCATTTAAGTATAAACTAGATGCATCAGTAGTGAGAGAGTTGCGTATGTATCTGAAATTTGATAGATTGAACTTCAGTGTGTTACTGAGTTGTGTTTTTTTTTACATGAGATTTAAAACTAAGAGTCGGGTCAAGAGTGACGCCTAGGTATTTAAACTCGGTTACATTCTTTATGGCTTGCTTGTTGATTGTGATTTCAGGATGGTTTCTGATTTTGGTTTTGCTTGTAAAGAACATGGATACCGTTTTATCAGTGTTTACCAGAGTTACAGCCCTTGATTAACAAAATTATAATTCACAATTTCATGAGAGTGTGTTTTCCTTCTGAAATCAACTCCTCTCACAATTTGTGGAGGAATTTCACCAAACTTGGCAAAAGGTTTTGTTATATGACTGTTATACGCATGTTGAAATTTCGTTTAATTTGGGCAAATTTAAGAGTCATGCCCTTGAATATTAACAAACTTGTCTCATCTCATTATTTCTAGCCGCTTTATCCTGTACAAACTTGTACTTTGGCAATTTCATCAAGGTGTGCTTGCTTTCTGAAATCAACTTCCCTGACAATTTTTATCCCCCACTGGCCAAAAGGCCCGAAGGGGGATTGTCGTGGTGACGGACGGATGGACGTCCATCCCAGGAAGGGTACTCAACTTCTGAAATCAACTCCTCTCACAGTTTTTGGAGGAATTTTATGAAGCTTGACAGGATTCTTTGTTATATGTTGGTAATACGCATATTACAGTTTTGTTCCATTCAGTCGCATTTTACCGGAGTTATGGCATAGTCGCCAGTGGGGGATACTGTGCTGTCAGAGCACTGGTAATTAGATGTTCAAACTACGCTAGTAGAGGCCTCTGCATGCTCTTGCGACAAGGCTTTCGCAGATAGCTTTTCGCAGACAGTTGTAATTTATTGTTGAGCGGGGAGTAATAGGCGTGCGCGATGTTATTCACCAGCACAACGCAAGGGGGCGTGAAGTTGCGAAATCGCTAGGAGTAGTTGGTGGGTGTGGTTAGTGGAGTGTTTATCCTCCGGTTACTTATAATGACTAGAACTGGAGTCGTATAGATGTACGCATAGACATCCTATGTCTGTGGATGTACGTACTTCCTCGATCAACCGCTCTTCGTGCTGCTCCATCTTCGCTCGTGTTTTTAAAAATGGCAGTCGTGGAAACAAACCAAACCAGGAAAGTAGGGAAGTGGAAGTGCGTGTACAGCGGATGTAGAGTGGACCAATCAGAGCCCTCTTGTCTGCGACGCTGTCTGCGAGGCTTCTGCGGTGGTCACAATTTTTGGGAGGTGCGCGCAGAGCGTCTGCGAAGGTGGGGGGGCTACGCAGACGCTATCTGCGACGCTGTCTGCGAGGACTGGGTTGTCAGCATAAACTGGCCTTAAGACCTCATTCAACAGAAAAATCTTGCAGTGTATAATGGACCTTATTCACTGACGTTTAGTAAAGTTGTACATAAACATTTTTGTAGGCTACGCTGAGTGAAAAATTCCCGTCCGATTTACAAAAGCAGATTTTCTTCATACTACTGTGCAAATAAACATCAGTCGCACACAGTGCTGCAATAGATTTGCATGCAGTTACACCAACAAAACTCCATAGAAGGGAAACCTCACAAAAAGCGGAAGAAAATGAGGACGAAACGGTGAGAGAAAAGGAATTTTTTTTTTCTGAGGTAATGTAGCGGTGGAAGTTATTTTGACTCATGTCTGCAGCATTATAAAGCATTATACAGCAGTAAAACAGCATGATTTGTGAATAAACCTTGTGTTCAATTTGGTAAATGAGGTCTATTGTGCTGCTTTCTCTTGGCTTTGGAGTTTTATTGTGTGTGTGTGTGTGTGTGTGTGTGTGTGTCTGTGTGTGTCTGTGTGTGTTCGGTTAGAATTCCCACCTACAATGAGCTTATGCAAGAAGATATTGACGACTCTGAGGAGGAAGGAGAATCGTTCCTGCAGAAGCAAGAGGACTTTGAGAGGCACTACAATTTCCGCTTTGAGGAGCCCGGTGCTCATCAGGCATGCTTTTCTCTTGATGGTTCATGAAACGTAATTGCTAGCTATAACCAACAGCACTTTTGAATAACAACAGAACACCACTTTTGGCTTTACCATGCCCAAATAGTCCTCAGTGATCCTTAAAGCCATCCATTTATGATGTGTTCATGTTTCATTCAGTGTTATTAAAAATATATTTCAGACAGTAGCAGTCTTGATTGGTTAATTCAGTAGTTGTGTACACCATTAATCCACAGGTCAAGACGTACCCCCGCAATATCGCCACCTCTGTACGAAGCAAAGACGACAGGAGAAAGGAAAAGAGGGAGGAAGTGAAGGAAAGAAAGAAAAAAGCAAGTATCCATCTCCCCTCTTTCCTGAATCAAAAAGTTGAATCTGGCTGATATATACTGTTTAAGCACTGCTTGTGTGCTTTAAGGTGTTATATCTTGACTTTATTATTCTATCGGCAAGGTAAGATTCTGACTTTGGTGTTTTTATCTACTTGGATCTAGATTCTTACCACTAGTATTGTTGATTCTATAGCGTTGTTTGGAAATGTCTGCTGGTCTTTGCAAAATATCCTCTCAGGTGGCTAATCAAGAGTCTCCCTTCAAGGAGAACTGAAGGCAATTTTTTTTTTTTTATCATCAAAATTCAATTTCTCATTTTATTAAATATCGGAATGCATTTTTGATAGCTATTTTCTCACTGCTATAGCAAGTTCTGAGTGTTTGAAATATGCTCTGTAATATATCAGTCCATATGTCAAAGCACTGGCCGTAAACGAGATGCGTTGAGACCTGTGCGAGACGTCGTAGGACGGAAGTAAAACGTACAGCGGAAATCAAAGTGACCAACATCTGCCAACGTTGTCAGAAGACGCGCGCGCCCTCTTTCGAATGCTGATGTAATCAAGCCGGAAGTTTTGTTTGTTTTAATAGCAATCAGGAAAGTTTGAAGAAAGTAGGCAGTAATCGTCATTTAAACTCGCTTTTGTGCAATATTTCGTTTGGAAAACAGTTTTCAAAATGGCGGCGCTGACACCTGGCTGACATGTCACGTTTCGAAGTCTCGCACAAGTCTCGTGAAGATCACGCGGATAAATGACGCCTGCAGTGGACCAAACGAACTAAATTCACCATGGCTAAAAACTGAGTAGGCCGATAAGTATAATATTTAGTTGCCAATATGAGTCATGATATAAGGTTACTAAAACCGAAAATGTAATTGAGTAACGTTAATTAAGAAATAAAGCAAGTTTAAAACTGACTTCAGTTCCCCTTTAAGGTTTTAATTGTGGGTAAGGCTTACTAAGATATAATGAAGGTGTATCTAGCTCATTTTAAGTGTTCTTCCTTGAATTTATTCTGTACTGGTCAGGTAGGATTCTGAGTTTGTGCACTGTCTGCTTGACTCCATTGGCTCTAGATTCTTACCACTAGTAGTTTTGATTCTGTAGAGTTGGGAAATGTTTGCTGGTTTTTACTAATTAGTTCTCAGGTGGCTAATCAAGAGAAGTTTCAGTTTCCCTTAAAGGGATAGTTTGGGATTTTTGACATGAATCTATATGGTATCCCCGTCAGCAGTGTCGTGCATCCACACTGACTTACCCCCGACAGTGTTCTGTGAGCCTAGATATTGTACAGTGTTGGTCAGTGCACAAGTAGTTCCGGCAGGTTTCCTGGGGTCTGCAAAGTAACACGTTTTTCTTCTCAAAACAGCTCGTGTTCGAATGAGTGATTTATTAGCATAACAAAACCCTTGTAGTCCAAAAAGTCACACCTTGTAATTGCTTGGGGCTACTTTCTCTCAATAGCGATCAGTGCGCGCTGTCACTGTTAACAATTGTGTGCGAGCTAGCCAACAACTTTCATTAGTTGTTCGACAGTGTTTAGCAGCAGCAAATTGCTTTCCTCCTCAGTATACAAGTGCGCTTCCATGGCAGGGAAAAAGAAACTACCACTGCTGCCTATGTAGTGCCCTATTTATACAAATAGGAGTCATTCAGGATTCAGCCATGTTTTTGCTCCGTGTCATGGCTGAATCCTGAATGACTCCTATTTGTATAAATAGGGCACTACATAGGCAGCAGTGGTAGTTTCTTTTTCCCTGCCATGGAAGCGCACTTGTATACTGAGGAGGAAAGCAATTTGCTGCTGCTAAACACTGTCGAACAACTAATGAAAGTTGTTGGCTAGCTCGCACACAACTGTTAACAGTGACAGCGCGCACTGATCGCTATTGAGAGAAAGTAGCCCCAAGCAATTACAAGGTGTGACTTTTTGGACTACAAGGGTTTTGTTATGCTAATAAATCACTCATTCGAACACGAGCTGTTTTGAGAAGAAAAACGTGTTACTTTGCAGACCCCAGGAAACCTGCCGGAACTACTTGTGCACTGACCAACACTGTACAATATCTAGGCTCACAGAACACTGTCGGGGGTAAGTCAGTGTGGATGCACGACACTGCTGACGGGGATACCATATAGATTCATGTCAAAAATCCCAAACTATCCCTTTAAGGTGCGAGTTATGGGTGGGGTTAGATATATAAGATATATAACTGTTATTCCACAAAATCAAGTCTTACATGAGCTGATAGCCGGCTGTAAGCCATGTACGACAAGATTGAGTGGAATAACTACCCCATGTCTGGCTGGAGTCTCATCACATCGGTCCTGTGGAGGACGGCCCCATATGGACAGTTGAAAGTCACACCTGGAGGACACTCTGGACACTTACAGTAATGCGTTTATGGCTGAGGACTGCAGGTGACTTGCTAACTTTAGGACTGCAGTTGTCATGAACAGTTTTACACTCAAGTTTCCATCAATGAAGAGTTTATAACATCAACTAAACAGACTTCATGTTAAAATGTTATCATGTTGTCTGTCCATCCCAAATGAGGATGGGTTCCCTTTTGAGTCTGGTTCCTCTCGAGATTTCTTCCTCATGTCATCTGAGGGAGTTTTTCCTTGCCACCGTCGCCACAGGCTTGCTCATTGCGGATAGATTAGGGATAAAATTAGCTTATGCTTAAAGTAATTAAAATTCTATAAAGCTGCTTTACGACTATGTCTTTTGTTAAAAGCACTATAGAAATAAACTTGACTTTATTATATCCACATTCACTGGATTTTGAGAAGTGGAGCATTTTTATTTTTTGCAAATTTGATAAATAAAAACTTCATACGAAACGTCCGACAATCATTTTCGCTTAGAATGTACTGTAAACAAACCGGCGAAATGCTAGTAGCAATTTGTGAAAAATGCTGTAATAATAATTCTTGAAAAATTATATATTAGTGCTGTCAAAAATGTCGCGTTATTAACGCGTTAAATTGACTCAATTTTAACGGCGATAATTTTTTTATCGTGAGATTAACGCTCTGTGACATGATGTAGGTTTTTTATAAGCTTTTGAAACTGCCAGGAACTTGGAACAGAGACTTTGCTTAGAAAAACGATAGCAGCTAGCCACGCCCCGCACAGCACAGCCAGAGTCCTCTGCCCTCCTCCCTCAAAGAACCAGCGCGGGCAGGGCGCGCTAGTAGAGATGGGATTTATGGCTCTTTGATGGGATCCACATCTTTGTGATCCGTTCTTTGAAAAGAGCCGTTCAAAAGACTGGCTCATTTGTCTCTTTTTAAATATTTATTCAGTTTTAAGAAGACAGCGTCTAAAGAAGCCAGATCCCTCTGAACTGTAAACTTGCTATCCCAGAAATCCTTCCTGTAATATGCAAATTTGGCTGCCTCTGATTGGACGGCGCGACGCATCAACAGGCAGAAAGTGTAAAAGTACAAAATGTGTTAAGTGAGCTGAAACAGTAAAGATCAGATTCAATGCAATATTTATGAACAAACAACTTAAAGTTAATATAATAGTGTACTTTATATTATAATCAAGCATGTCAAGCCTACCGTCACTGTGTAACCTGTCTCTCTGATAGACTAACTCAAGCAGTAGATTACTTCACTCATGGTTCTCTTGTTAGTCTCGGGATGAAGAGCCCTGGTGCTCAGCTTAGGTTTCAGTTTGCAGTGGCTGTGTCAAGACGTGTTATGCTTTGCAATAAGAAAAACATTGGTACAAAACAAGCCCATTCACTTTTTTATGCTGGTAAGAGAATTACAGTGGTTTTTCGTGTGACAAAAATGTGCGAT
Organism: Neoarius graeffei; assembly: GCF_027579695.1. Lineage (NCBI taxonomy): Eukaryota > Metazoa > Chordata > Actinopteri > Siluriformes > Ariidae > Neoarius > Neoarius graeffei. The sequence continues at coordinate 38,410,448 of NC_083588.1, forward strand.
TAAATTGCGATTAATCGCGAGTTAACTATGACAGTCGCGACATTAATCGCGATTAAATATTTTAATCTCTTGACAGCACTAATATATATATATATATATATATATATATATATATATATATATATATATATATATATATATAAATAAAATGTGTATATGTGATTCCACGCTTATGGGTACTGAAATGGGGACATGAACTTATTCACCTAAAACCATTTATTTTTTTACCATCAGGTCACAAAACATGTAATCTTTAAGGAATGATATGTTAAAAGATAACTTTTTAATTTTCTGAGATGTAATAAAAACATATTTATATGCCAAAGTCAAGCCTATGAGTTCCAAAATGATGTCTGTTACATTACTTCTGTTACGATTGTCCATCTCGCGTCTTTTACAAATTAATTACAATCTAGCTATATACCATGTTAATCTTATTGAAAGAATGTGTATGTTTATTCTACTACACATGTTTATTAATTATATTTGCTAAAACATCACCTTCCTATGTTTCAAAAAGTAATTCTACATTGTTAAAATTGAGAATATATATGTCCACAACACTTCTGTTACGTTCTGACTTTGGCATATAAATATGTTTTTATTACATCTCAGAAAATTAAAGTTATCTTTTAACATATCATTCATTAAAGATTACATGTTTTGTGACCTGATGGTAAAAAAAAGAAATGGTTTTAGGTGAATTTTTAAAAACAAGTTCATGTCCCCATTAGCGTGGAATCACTCATATATATAAATATATATATATATATATATATATATATATATATATATATATATATATATATATATATATATAAGAAACCTTTATTCATCACATGCACACTTCAAGCACAGTGAAATTCATCCTCTGCATTTAACCCATCTGAAGCAGTGAACACACGCATGCGCACACACCCAGAGCAGTGGGCAGCCCAGAGCGCCTGGGGAGCAGTCAGGGGTTCGGTACCTTGCTCAAGGGCACCTCAGCCCAAGGCCACCCCACGTCAACCTAACTGCATGTCTTTGGACTGTGGGGGAAACCGGAGCACCCGGAGGAAACCCACGCAGACATGGGGAGAACATGCAAACTCCACACAGAAAGGCCCTCGCTGGCCGCTGGGTTCGAACCCAGAACCTTCTTGCTGTGAGGCGACCGTGCTAACCACTACACCACCGTGCCACCCATTTTAAAAAAAAAAGTTCTTACCATCAAATACTTTTGTATTTTTTTAGGGTTTTGTTTTCGAGTAGAGTTTGTATTTCATCCTCGGTTGGTTCAGCAACACGCTCCACCATTTTGTTTTTCTCTACTCACAGTATATGAGCTGATAACCTTGTAGTAGAGTAGCCAATCAGAGCATGCGATTGCTCATGTCCAGTGAACGTGGATAGAATAATGAAGGTTATCTGCTACGATCAGAAACATTCTACAATCGTTGGAAGCATACGTTTAAATAGAACGTGTTAAAGTTTAGTGGTGTTTGTTACCGCTCCCTGCTACCACTTCCCTCTCAGTCCTACTTAAACTCACTGACCTCACCCCTGACTAGGCTATGGACATGTGTCTCAAACATATCTCTGTCATTACATCTCATCTACTCGGAAGCTCTTATTCACAAACCAGAGGCTGAACTACCAGTAACCTCATCTATCCTCCATTGTTGTCTCATTCTCAAACACCGGCGGTACATGGGCTCTGGAACTGCCAGTCTGTTGTAAAAAGAAGCTGATTTCATTTCAGCTTTACCTTCCTATTAGTCTCTTGACTTTCTGGCAGTAACTGAGACCTACAGTGGTGCTTGAAAGTTTGTGAACCCTTTAGAATTTTCTACATTTCTGCATAAATATGACCTAAAACATCATCGGATTTTCACACAAGTCCTAAAAGTAGATAAAGAGAACCCAGTTAAACAAATGAGACAAAAATATTATCGTTGGTCATTTATTTATTGAGGAAAATGATCCAATATTACATATCTGTGAGTGGCAAAAGTATGTGAACCTTTGCTTTCAGTATCTGGTGAGACCCCCTTGTGCAGCAATAACTGCAACTAAACATTTCCGGTAACTGTTGATCAGTCCTGCACACCGGCTTGGAGGAATTTTAGCCCGTTCCTCCATACAGAACAGCTTCAACTCTGGGATGTTAGTGGGTTTCCTCACATGAACTGCTCGCTTCAGGTCCTTCCACAACATTTCCATTGGATTAAGGTCAGGACTTTGACTTGGCCATTCCAAAACATTAACTTTATTCTTCTTTAACCATTCTTTGGTAGAACAACGTGTGTGCTTAGGGTCATTGTCTTGCTGCATGACCCACCTTCTCTTGAGATTCAGTTCATGGACAGATGTTCTGACATTTTCCTTTAGAATTTGCTGGTATAATTCAGAATTCATTGTTCCATCAATGATGGCAAGCCGTCCTGGCCCAGATGCAGCAAAACAGGCCCAAACCACAATACTACCACCAACATGTTTCAATGATGGGATAAGGTTCTTATGCTGGAATCCAGTGCTTTCCTTTCTCCAAACATAACGCTTCTCATTTAAACCAAAAAGTTCTATTTTGATCTCATCCGTCCACAAAACATTTTTCCAATAGCCTTCTGGCTTGTCCACGTGATCTTTAGCAAACTGCAGATGAGCAGCAATGTTCTTTTTGGAGAGCAGTGGCTTTCTCCTTGCAACCCTGCCATGCACACCATTGTTGTTCAGTGTTCTCCTGATGGTGGACTCCTGAACATGAACATTAGCCAACGTGAGAGAGGCCTTCAGTTGCTTAGAAGTTACCCTGGGGTCCTTTTTGACCTCGCCGACTATTACATGCCTTGCTCTTGGAGTGATCTTTGTTGGTTGACCACTCCTGGGGAGGGTAACAATGGTCTTGAATTTCCTCCATTTGTACACAATCTGTCTGACTGTGGATTGGTGGAGTCCAAACTCTTTAGAGATGGTTTTGTAACCTTTTCCAGCCTGATGAGCATCAACAACGCTTTTTCTGAGGTCCTCAGAAATCTCCTTTGTTCGTGCCATGATGCACTTCCACAAACATGTGTGGTGAAGATCAGACTTTGATAGATCCCTGTTCTTTAAATAAAACAGGGTGCCCACTCACACCTAATTGTCATCCCATTGATTGAAAACACCTGATTCTAATTTCACCTTCAAATTAACTGCTAATCGTAGAGGTTCACATACTTTTGCCACTCACAGATATGTAATATTGGATCATTTTCCTCAATAAATAAAAGACCAAGTATAATATTTTTGTCTCATTTGTTTAACTGGGTTCTCTTTATCTTCTTTTAGGACTTGTGTGAAGATCTGATGATGTTTTAGGTCATATTTATGCAGAAATATAGAAAATTTTAAAGGGTTCACAAACTTTCAAGCACCACTGTAGATATCTCCACAGAACATGGCTACACCAGCTCTCACACTCCATGAGAAACTGGCAGGGGTGCTGGTACAGGTCTGCTGTTGTCTTGGAGATGGTGCTTCATTATCTCTCCCATCGTCTCATCTCATTCTTTGAATTCCATGCAGTTACTGTTATCTCTCCGATAAACCTACTGTCATCTACTGCCCTCCTTCCTTTTCCGAAGGAAATGTTCTTGAAGAAATGGACACGCTTCGCAGTCTTTTCCTTAGTGACAGCACTTCACCTCCCCTCTGACAAGCTCCAGTCCTCTTTCCTCCTCCCTCTTCGACATTCTTTCTCCCTGACACTCAACAGCTGCCCTCCCACACACAAGGGAACAAACACCCTGGACCTGGAGCTCATATGCCCCTCCCCCGCTACAGATATCAATGCTACTCCACTCCACTCCACATCTCCGACCATCACTTGATATCCTTCACCATTACCCTCCCTATTCTGCCTAAAACCAGCTATCTGTTGCTGAGTTTGTCACGTGACTTTTCTTAGCGGTTTTACCAGACGTGAAATAGCTGGTGGTCTCAACAGCTGCCATAGTGCAAACAACTAGCGATAACTAACTTATCAGAGTATGTTTGTAATCTAGAAGCCACTGCTCGCTTTAGATATATTCAAAAGATTGCAATGGAATCGACCCCTACAGTCTGGGAAAGAAGGATTTGTCATACGATCTCGACAACTACCCTTCAGTCGCGTTCCCAGACATCTCGAACTATCTGGTGTTGCAGGCGTCCTTCTACACCGCAAAACAGACAAAAGCGTGGAAGAGTATGGAGGCTTACATACTCTGGGGACTTTAGCGCTTTGTGACTTTTAAAAAAAAAAAAAGTACTGTAAAATAACAACACTCAGCAAGAAAAGTACTTGGAAAACACTAAGGACGTAGCTGAGAGGGATATACAAACCTTTCACGAAGCGATCACTCCAAACTCGAGCGTGCTTCCACTCGGCTCCCTTCGATTTCAGTGAGAGGTTCAAAAGCCACCTTTCTCGACGTCTTTTTGTGAAATCCTGTGTTCGTTCACCCTTTTTTTATTAGTTCATGGGGAACCCTGAAGAAACTTTTATCAGTTTCACGGTTTGATCTGTTCGAACAACCTAAAACAACGCAAGCGTAAGGCATTTTTCATGCGAGCAATGCACCTTCTCCCTACAAACGCTTTATCAACTGAGCTTTGGTAGACCACCAGCTAAAGTTTTGAATAACTAATGAGGTGGATATGACGTCACGTGAAACCCAGCAATAGTTCTGTCCCACTCATTGAAGCTTCCACTCTATCTCCCCTTCATCTATGGCTTCCTGCATCCAATCATCCCTTTCAGACCCTGACACATTTTCCTCTCTACCATTGGCGTTGGCCCCAGACACTCTTCTCTCCTCACTTTCCTCATCCATGGATCTCCTCTGCCCTCTGTCTTCTAAACCCAGGAAGATTTCTTACCCTGTTCCATTGGCTATAGGATGTGTTCTGCAGCAGTCAGAGAGAATTATGAACAGCAGAGAGAAACTTGACCCAAATATTGTCTCTTACTGCGATCTTATGCCATAAATGTAAATGTGTACACCGGAGTTCATATCAGACTGGCTTAATGCCATCAAAACCCTTCTGAGTATTTACAAGCCTTCAAAGTCCTGCATCAGCAAAATTAGTTCTGTTTCTCTCCACCAGATACAGAAAAATTGTGATGCCAGCTGTTTGTCTCACCTTGTGACATATGTGTTGGATTGGGTAGGAGAAAGAACAGAAGCAGCAGCAACTAAAGGAGCTGAAGAACCTGAAGCGGGCAGAGATCATGGACAAGCTGAAAAAACTGCAGGAGCTGACTGGGAATGAGCAGCTGGCCTTCAGCGAGGTGGACCTGGAAGGTGACTTTGACCCTCAGCACCATGACCAGCTCATGCAGGTGAGACAGCTAAAGGATTAAGGCATGTCCTGGCACAAATTTTTTTATATGAGTGATTCCACGCTTATGGGTACTGAAATGGGGACATGAACTTATTTTTAAAAATTCACCTAAAACCATTTATTTTTTTACCATCAGGTCACAAAACATGTAATCTTTAATGAATGATGTGTTAAAAGATAACTTTAATTTTCTGAGATGTAATAAAAACATATTTATATGCCAAAGTCAAGCCTATGAGTTCCAAAATGATGTCTGTTACATTACTTCTGTTACGATTGTCCATCTCGCGTCTGTTACAAATTAATTACAATCTAGCTATATACCATGTTAATCTTATTGAAAGAATGTGTATGTTTATTCTACTACACATGTTTATTAATTATATTTGCTAAAACATCACCTTCCTATGTTTCAAAAAGTAATTCTACATTGTTAAAATTGAGAATCTATATGTCCACAACACTTCTGTTACGTTCTGACTTTGGCATATAAATATGTTTTCATTACATCTCAGAAAATTAAAGTTATCTTTTAACATATCATTCATTAAAGATTACATGTTTTGTGACCTGATGGTAAAAAAAGAAATGGTTTTAGGTGAATTTTTAAAAATAAGTTCATGTCCCCATTTCAGTACCCATAAGCGTGGAATCACTCATATATATATATATTACACTGCATTTTCCAGATTAGGTTTGTGTTGAATGGTCAGAGGAACTGAAAAATCATAAAGTCAAAATAAATCTTCCTAAAGTCTCTAAAGCTAAATACTAATCTGAACGTGATTTTGGATTTAACCTAATTTCCTGATCAAATCCAGTAAGGGCTGGGCCAATTTTTAATTCATCATCAGTAGCAGCTTTATCCTGGTTATGCTGCTGGTGTATCCGGAGCCTCTCCTGGGAGCACTGGGTGTTAAGCAGGAGGATCCACCCTGGAGTTAGTTTTCGCCCAATCCTATTCTTTATTTGAGTTACAGTTTGCCTTTTTTTGTGAAGAAAGGCATGAGATGATTTCTTCACCTTATGCATTGTCAAGAAAACTTGGTTCATAATTATTCCCTTTTCTTAAAGGAGATACGCAGAACCTTTCATTTTTAAATCCATTCCTGAGTGGGTAGTATCTCCATCCTTGACTCTTGTATGCTGCATAAATGGGAATTAAAAAAATATATTTTTGAGAGTTAAAATCGACCGTAAAGTTGGCATTCGGGCTTCCCCGCTGAGCCAGCCAGCCCTGAGTGCGTGACGTCACAGCGGTACCCGGTTTTAAGGCCGAGGTCTTTGACAGCTGTAGACCAAAGCCAGACTCGGCAGGCGAGAGTGGTTGCAATGGCCTTTTTGTCTGGATTTATTGGAGATTCTTCGGATTCCTCAGATAGTAGCATATCTGACTGTGATAGTCCTGAAATTGGAGTGTGTACATGCTATTGCTATACACGTAGAACCGTATCAGTTCGAACCATTGGAAAGTGAATCTGATAGTAACACGTCGGCCACGGAGGCTCTCACCTTACGAAATAAAGCCAGAGAACAAAGCCGTCTAGAGAATTGGATGGAATTGAACTGACGGTCTCATGTGACTCTCATTAAAACAGGATAGATGTTATAACTTATGCAACATGCATGTACATGCATGCATTTTCACTGATAAAACATAAAAGGCTAATTAAATAATCAGATGAACTGAGACAATCACATTCTGAAGCAAATTAAATAATCTTATACCGGTAACTTAAACACACAATATAAGTGACATGTATTAATCTAAATGCAGGTAAACAACGAGTGTTGTGATGTAACCAAATGAGAGTCACATCTTAACCGTCTGTGTTCTTGTTTCTTGAAGGCCAAGCTTGTGGCCGATTGTTTTGAAACAATCTGACGTTCAGTTCTTCGTTCATTCACTTCTTCCACATAAGGGCGAGATATTGCTGCTGAGGCAAGCATATCCAGCGAGGGGGGGGGGGGAAGCATATCCAGCGGAGAAATCTGACGACTGGTCCACTCATTCTCCATTTTCTCCATACTGAGTACTCCGCCATTACTGCTTGGCTCACACTCTGGGAGAACTGGTGCAACTGAACTTACTTTCCTTTTCTTGTAGTTTTCTTTTCCTTTAATTGTTGGTACTGCACCCTCTTTCAATACGGGCTTATAACCAACGCTCCTCAACACATCAGAGGTTTCGTACAAGTCTTCAGTAAAATGTGCCCATGAACTTCTTGCAAAACGCGTCCAAATCTTTGCAGTTTGAACATTCTTGGGCCATGAATGCAACGTAAATCCACCTTCTGTCGTGTTGCTACACCCGCCAGCAACACATCTATGTGGCATGGTGATAAATTAGCTCAAAATGGAGGATCGGAGTTGCAGTCAGCTCTGTGTTTTAGTATTAGACTGGTACCAAAATCCAGAATTGTGACACCCAAAGGCATTTTTGAGACAAAGTCGGCAAACAATCTTATTTTGTCAATTTGGGTGTGCCGAATTCAAATCTGCAATATGCCGAGCTCTATCTGACCTCTGTTGACCTCTAGAGGTCATTGAACTTTGGGCCTGTAAACGTCTCAGCTGAACCCAGTTTCTCAGCTTTCTAAGGAATGAAATGTACTAAAATGATTAATGAAGTTAGCAAATGGCCTTGTTTGTTAAATGTTTGGGTGCTGAATTCATTTTTCATTTGTAAAACGACATATGACCTCTGATAACCTCAAGGTCATTAAACTTGGCCTATATCCCTATGCATTTAACGGCATTTTTAAACTGACTTTACTCCCCCAAAAAAAATATGAACAGACAAAAAACAAATAGAAAGGAACAAATACAACATTAAATGCCAGTCCATGTACATGTGACTTTTCACAATGAGAATGCCTCGGCGATCACCTTACATAACATTGCATTACATTTAGCGGTTATTGTTTATACAAAGCTACTGAAAAAAGGACAGATTCAGCAGCATACAAAATGTGGGGGCATACAGGGTATACAGGTTAATCAGGGTTAGTATATATGAGAGTTTTTTTCTTTGTTGTTTGTTTTTGGTAAAGGCTTTACCCCGTTTAAAACAAAACAAAAAACAAACAACAAAGAAAAAAACTCTCATATATACTAACCCTGATTAACCTGTATACCCTGTATGCCCCCACATTTTGTATGCTGCTGAATCTGTCCTTTTTTCAGTAGCTTTGTATAAACAATAACCGCTAAATGTAATGCAATGTTATGTAAGGTGATTGCCTAGGCATTCTCATTGTGAAAAGTAAGTCGCATGTACATGGACTGGCATTTAATGTTGTATTTGTTCCTTTCTATTTGTTTTTTGTCTGTTCATATTCTTTTTGGGGGAGTAAAGTCAGTTTAAAAATGCCGTTAAATGCATAGGCCTATAGGCCAAGTTTAATGACCTTGAGGTTATCAGAGGTCATATGTCGTTTTACAAATGAAAAATGAAGTCAGCACCCAAACATTTAACAAACGAGGCCATTTGCTAACTTCATTAATCATTTTGGTACATTTCATTCCTTAGAAAGCTGAGAAACTGGGTTCAGCTGAGACGTTTACAGGCCCAAAGTTCAGTGACCTCTAGAGGTCAACAGAGGTCAGATAGAGCTTGGCATATTGCAGATTTGAATTCGGCACACCCAAATTGACAAAATAAGATTGTTTGCCGACTTTGTCTCAAAAATGCCTTTAACTCCTTAAATAAGCACTTTTTTGAATTTTGGTACCAGTCTATATAGCGGAAATGGCGATGAGACCGATAGACTTCCCGCTGTGACGTCACGGATGTCAAGGTCATTCACTCAGACCGCTACCTATATAAATCACTTTAATCGTAAAAATTACTATATTAGATTTATTGTTAACGCTTAAAACTATTCCTGTGCCATTCTTGAGGTCTCAAGGCGTTATAAACAAAAAGTGAGGCCATGGTTCTGCGTATCTCCTTTAAGGATTTTAAAATCAGAGCATCTTATTACTAGTAAATCTAGTAATAGGCATACTATTGGAATCAATCTTTTTTTTTTTTTTTTCTTTTTGTAGAAAGTTTTTGGAGATGAATATTACAAAGAGAACGATGAGGAGAAACCTCAGTTTGATGATGATGAGTTGGAAGGTACGTTCTTGTCTCTGAATGACTTTCGTTTGGGAGACCTACAGTTCTCACGCTAAAGGGTGTTCACCTTTTTTCCTCAGAACACTGGAATTGGGACACATGGACAGGTGAAGACATGGAAGACTATGAGGAAGAGTATGAAGGCGAAGAGGAGAGCTACGAGCCTAACTGTGAAGATTCTGATTTCATTGTAAGAACGCGCCTGTTCTTGTGTAGTTAGTAATTTAGGTAATTGTTTTTATCCGAGTTAAACTTCTGTGTCTCGCTGTGACAGATGGATGCAGATTATGACCCCAATCAGCAAGCTCTGTCGAAGAAGAAAAAAAAGAAACAGAAGGAGTTGCAGAAGAAAAAGAGTAGAGATGATGCCCCACTCATGGGCAAAAAGAGAAAGAAGTCTCACTTTGCTGAAATCATCACCCAAAACAAACCAGTGTTTGATCCACGTAAGATAACGGAGATGTTTGTCACCGAGTGTGTTTACCTGCAAGAAATCACACTTCGCTAATAATCCGATTGCTGTGTTTACAAGCACTAAACTAATTTAATTCCATGAAAACTTTAACACCTGCAAGAAAACATGCAAGCTACAGTAATTTAAACAGTTCACATCCATTTTGCCTGCCTTTGAAAAGGGTTTCATTCATATGAACTCGTGCGCATCTTTACACTTGTTTAAAGGGGAACTGAAGTCATTTTTAAACTTGCTTTATTTCTTATTCAATGTGCTATTCAATTACGTTTTCGGTTTTATTAACCTTATATCATGACTCGTATTGGCATATTATATTACACTTATCGGCCTTTTTGGTTTTTAGCCATGTTGAATGTAGTTCGTATGGTCCACGGCAGGCGTCGCTTATCCGCGCGATCTTCACGAGACTCGTGCGAGACTTCGAAGTGTGAAGTGTCAGCGCCGCCATTTTGAAAACTGTTTACACAGCAGCCAGATCACCATATCATTCCAATTTAAGCCTAGGTCACAACCGGACGTACGATTTTTTGGCCGTGCGATTTTTGGCGTTTCCCAAATGGCTGCGCTTTTTTTTTTTCGTGGAGAAAGACGCACGTTGGCCGTAAGTTTGTCTTGCAACCTGAAAAAACCGTAAGCGCCCGTAGAGTTTGTTTGACATGACAAAGAACCTCTGCGGCCAGTCTACGGCTCAAAAATCAGCACGTCACACGCGCGCCCTCTGTGCGTTTCACGCGCGCCCTCCGTGCGTTTCTTGCGTTTTTTGCACGTAGACCGGCCGTAGAAGCACATATGGCCGGTTGTGACCGAGGCTTTAGATTAATTTCGAGATTTGCCAGCTTCATCAGTGATGGAGTGTCAGTCCTGTGCGCTGTGGCGCGTGCACCTGAAGGCACGCCGAGTGGACTCCAGCACGCACCACCTGAGCTCAATTAAGGAACTATGTGTTTGCCTATTTAAGGACTGTGCTGATGCATTTGCATCGCGAAGTATTACAGTATGCATTACCGAGCCTTTCTACCCAGTGTCTTGATTTCCTGTTTCACGATCCTTGTGCCTGTTTCTCGTTCTTGTCCTCGCTTAGCCTTTGATGTACCGTTTGCGCCTCGACCGACCCTTTTGCCTGTATTCTCGTTTTTGATCTAGCCTGCCGTTTTGGATTGTTTGCCTGTGTATATATTCTCACTGTATATATATTCTGCACTTTATTAAACTGTATACTTCTGTACATACATCCGCCTCCCTCGCGTACGTTACGTGGAGATTATTCCATACGACTTCGAACCAACTGAGAAGAGTTGGAAAGACGACAGGATAAGGACTCGTCCGCCGCGCTGGTATTTATGTCATTACTGTTGCACAATTAAAACGTGCCAGGGCAGGCGGCTGGTGGGTTTTCAAAATAATAATTACATGCATGTATTTTTGTGATAGACATTATACTGAGCGCATTTCCCACACAAGCCTCGCTAAGGTTTCGGACAGCACTACAAAATGGCGTCCCCACTATATCGTGCCCTATATAGTGAGTAGGGAGTGATTTTCGGACACGGAAAACTTCCGGCTTGATTACATCAGCATTCGAAGGAGGGTGTGCGCGTCTTTTGACAATGTTGGCAGATGTTGGTCACTTTGATTTCCGCTGTACGTTTTACTTCCGTCCTACGATGTCTCGCACAGGTCTCAGCGAATCTCGTTTACGGCCATTGCTTTGACATATGGACTGATGTATTACAGAGCATATTTCAAACACTCAGAACTTGCTATAGCAGTGACAAAATAGCCGTCAGAAATGCATTCCGATATTTAATAAAATGAGAAATAGAATTTTAATGATAAAAAAAAATTTGCCTTCAGTTCCCGTTTAATGTGTGGTATTTTGGACAGTTTTTCAATTTCATTAGCTCACCAGCCGTAGGGCGACGAGCTCTTGCCATCACACGGCGTCTGTCGTCCTTCCATCCGTCCACAATTCACAAAAAATCGCTACTCCTCCCTGAGTTTTCAATGGATTTTGATTCTGATTTTGTTTGAAAGATCAAATTGTTCTCATGAACAACTTGGCTAATTATGAATGAGTCTGGTTTCTCTTGGTATGGCTGTGTGAGCTACTGCGTCACTGACGCTCTGGTTGTCTATAATCAGCATTATGTTGAAATTATACTGCTATTTCTTTGTAAATTAATTACACACAAGTGATCAGAATTCACATGCAAGTGATCAGTTATTAGTGATCTCAACAAATCAGGGCTTGAGTATCAGATTACATTTTGGAACATTACCACGAATGATGCACAGAAAACGTAAGTATGTGAGGAATAAAACACAATGAAGAGCGCTCTTACTGGAAAATCATCAGCTTTGCGGTAGTGTGATGTAGCCTGATATGAAGCCGAGTTGCGGTCACTGAATTTAGTTCCTCTCATCTCTTGTGTAATAGCAGCTTTCTGCAAAAGTTGTTCCCTCACTAGCCGCCTTTGCGTTCTCTCGCTCTCTGAGCTCATAAGGCAAAAAAACCCCAACCCTGTAGCTTCTTATCTCATCTCATGTCATTATCTGTAGCTGCTTTATCCTGTTCTACAGGGTCGCAGGCAAGCTGGAGCCTATCCCAGCTGACTACGGGCGAAAGGCGGGGTACACCCTGGACAAGTCGCCAGGTCATCACAGGGCTGACACATAGACACAGACAACCATTCACACTCACATTCACACCTACGCTCAATTTAGAGTCACCAGTTAACCTAACCTGCATGTCTTTGGACTGTGGGGGAAACCGGAGCACCCGGAGGAAACCCACGCGGACACGGGGAGAACATGCAAACTCCGCACAGAAAGGCCCTCGCTGGCCACAGGGCTCGAACCCGGACCTTCTTGCTGTGAGGCGACAGTGCTAACCACTACACCACCATGCCACCCTGTAGCTTATTATTATTATTATTATTATTATTATACTGGTTTACCTCTGTCCGTCCGTCGCTATGTCCGTCCGTCTAAAACACCCTTTTTCTCAGCAACCACAAATCATAGCCACTTGGTACCAAACTTCAGCTTGGGGTTCTATACCGTGTATATCATGTTCAGGTCTGTCCCACATCGACTTCCAGTTTACCGACTGAAATGTATTTACGAAACATATAGCGTGGATTTACAAATTTTTCATAACACTTTTCTCAACATCTACAAATCACACCTGCTTGATATTTGGTACTGAACTTCAGCTTGGGGTTCTGCACCATGTATAGCGTTTTCAGGTCTGTCACACATCAACTTCCTGTTTACTGACTGAAGTGTATTTACGAAACATAGAGCGTGGATTTACACATTTTTTTTGTAACACTTGTCTCAGCAACTACAAATCACAACTGCTTGATATTTGGCACTGAGCTTCAGCTTTGGGTTCTATACTGCGTGTACCGTTTTCAGGTCTGTCCCACAACATCTTCCTGTTTACCGACTGACTGTATTAACGAAACACATAGGGTGGATTTTGACGCTATTTCAAGAAGCAAAATGCTATTTCAAAATGACAGTTTACCAGGATGCTATTTGAAATCCCTGGGGAGAACACTGCTCTTTACTTACTTGTTTCAGGGTTAATTATTTGTTGAAGTCAATATTCATAATAAGTGTCCTATTCCTTCGATTGCTTGCGTTCTGATATAAGTGAGAGCGTGGGGATACGTAAGTGAGCAGTAGCTCACAGCTGATCTTTCTGAGAAACCAGGTCTAAAGGAATTAGACATTTCGGCATTGTAGCTGCAGAAGAGTGATGAGATGTATTTTGGGGAATTCGGACTGCTGGGCTGAACAATTTTTATGCTTGTATTTCAGAGGAGAAGACATTTGAACAGTACCTTGATGAATACTACAAACTAGACTATGAGGACATCGTAGATGACCTGCCCTGCAGATTCCGCTACCGACAGGTCGTCCCTAATGACTTCGGCCTGACGACTGAAGAGGTGACGAATCTTTTATAAACTTGACACATACATACAGCACATACACTACCGTTCAAAAGTTTGGGGTCACTTTGAAATGTCCTTATTTTTGAAAGAAAAGCACTGTTCTTTTCAATGAAGATCACTTTAAACTAATCAGAAATCCACTCTATACATTGCTAATGTGGTAAATGACTATTCTAGCTGCAAATGTCTGGTTTTTGGTGCAATATCTCCATAGGTGTATAGAGGCCCATTTCCAGCAACTCTCACTCCAGTGTTCTAATGGTACAATGTGTTTGCTCATTGCCTCAGAAGGCTAATGGATGATTAGAAAACCCTTGTACAATCATGTTAGCACAGCTGAAAACAGTTGAGCTCTTTAGAGAAGCTATAAAACTGACCTTCCTTTGAGCAGATTGAGTTTCTGGAGCATCACATTTGTGGGGTCGATTAAATGCTCAAAATGGCCAGAAAGATGTCTTGACTATATTTTTATTCATTTTACAACTTATGGTGGTAAATAAAAGTGTGACTTTTCATGGAAAACACAAAATTGTCTGGGTGACCCCAAACTTTTGAACGGTAGTGTAATCATTGAATATGTGAGCACAGCTATAGACTTTACTCGATAAAGCCCATTGCGCTGATGAGCTGTGATTGTGTTCTGACCTGGTATTGCTGTTCCTCCGGGAACAACTCTGACCAGGGCCTGAGGACTTTAATCTTCTCTCTGAGCAAGACAAATTTAAAAAAACTGCAGCTGATCTCATTATTTATTAAGGTTTGCTAACCTTTTTTTTTTTTCCTTTTCTGTAGATCCTGGGAGCAGATGAAAAAGAATTGAATCACTGGTGCTCGCTGAAGAAGACCTGCATGTACAGGTAAAGGTTTTGCAGCAATGCACAGTTTGAGTGTCGAGGAAACGTTTTGAAAGCAAAGGCCACGTTCTTGAACATTTTCTCTGGACTTTTGTCATAGATCTGAAAGGCAAGAGCTCTGTGAAGTGAAGAATTATCAAATCAAAGCTCGGAACATCAATAAGAAGAAACGAGTGTTGGCTTCTCTGTATGCTGAGTGAGTATTCAAGCTGATGGAGATTTCTATGACGGTGAAACAAATTTAAAACCAAAGAAGCACTGGAATGTCACAAGACAGTGTCAATTCAAGTTAACAAAAACATATCTTGATAAACATGCCATTTAGGTTAAGACTATACAGCTTAGTGCTGCACATGGATGGTTAAATGTGATGATGGTGATTTTGCTCGATATTGAAATCATGGTTATCTATGATTTGATGATGATTCAGGAACAAAATGTTTACTGCAGTTTAATATTTTAGATTAAAGTGCATACCCTGGACTAGAGCCCTGCACTCCCGCGGGAGTCCCGTGGGACCCGACGCAAAGCAGTGCGGCGCAGGACAAATTTTGAAAGCTCATTGCGGGCGGGAGGGGGAGTGTACAATGCGGGAGCAGGCGGGAGAGGTGATAAGGTGCAGTCCCGCTAACTAAAAACGTGTTTAAAATAAAATTTATAAATTATTAATTTATGTCTATCATATATAATTTGTGCTGGATATTTTATTTGGCATTAATAAAAACATTTTAAGATGCCTAAATTTGCGGATGTGGTCTAATCTCGCGTACGTTTCCGACTCCTTTCCACTCTTCCATGTTTGAGATCTCCGATCATGGCAGAAGAGCAGAGCTCCTCTAGTGAAGCTCACAGTGCTTCAGAAGTAAGTGCTGCTTTAAAAAGAAAGTAGGGGGCGGGGCACCATCACGCTGTGTCTTTAAATTATATTAATTTCTTATAGGCCACTGTAGATTTTGGTAGGTGTGTTGGGTATCTCTGTAAAGCCTCAGCTGCGCATGCCGCCTGGCAACACGCACCCTCGCTACGTGTGCTAGGTGAAGGATTGGTCAGTGGAGAGCTCAGCTAAGCTCAGCATGTTTAATTCCCCAAGCCAATGACAAGAACTTCCGTGAGAAATAACGCGAACGTCTGCATCATGCGGGATTTGCGGGCGGGAGCGGGACAAAATATGGCAGGCGCGGGTGGGAACGGGACTGAAAATCATAATTCTTTGCGGGAGTGGGACTGCACAATGCGGGAGCGGGCAGGAGCGGGACTGAAAATTCTGTCCCGCGCAGACCGCCATCCTGGACCAATTTTTTTTTTTATGCCTCCGCCACCTTAAGGTGCAGGAGGCATTATGTTTTCGGGTTGTCCGTCTGTGTGTGCGTGTCCGTGCGTCCGTCCGTCCCGAAACCTTGTGAACACGATATCTCAAAGGCTAATGAAAGGAATTTCACCAAACTTTCACCATTTGTGCACTTTGGGACAAACATGAACTGATTAGATTTTGAGATCAAAAGGTCACAGGTCAAGGTCACTGTGAGGTCAAATGTCTGTTCGAAAACCTTGTGAACACAATATCTCCAAGGCAAATGAAAGGAATTTCACCAAACTTTCACCATTTGTGCATTTGGGGACAAACATTAACTGATTAGATTTCGAGGTTAAAAGGTCACAGGTCAAGATTACTGTGAGGTCGAATGTCCATCCCCAAATCACAACTTAATAAGGCGTGTCGTCTACCAGGCAGAGGCATCCCCATCGACGCCGTTGGCGTCGAGTTCTGTCTAGTTTAATATGAAAGTATGTCCCTTTACACACTCCTGCAGAAGGGTAATTTTGCACAAGGCCATCTGTCTACAGCAGAAAAAAATAAAATAACAAAACGTGTCTGGAAAAATCCCAAGGGAGTCTGGAGCCAGATTCGTGACGTTATCTGCGGAAGCGCCAGCAGGCTGCGAGAGCTTTGCACGGTTTCTGTGCACAGCCTGTGTAGACCAAGCGCTCCCATTTCTCTCTTTGTCCGGTCTTTTGGGAAACGATGAGTACTAATCCCATCAAGATTGGTGTTGCTACACCCTCCTACGATACATCTGTTAACCATTTTAATAATTACGTGATAACGTTGAAGAAATTTGCAGAAAACCACCAGGTCGTTTTCTCATAAACAAACCAGCGCTGACGTAGGATTCAGAGGGAGGCGTCCCGCACACGACGTCACGAAAATCAGTGTTTGCCGGGGAATCCAAATGCCGAGTTTTTTCCGAGGCGGACCAATTCGCCTCAAATGGTTTGATTTCAACTGAATTTTTCTGGTATTGCGCAAGGTAAAAAAAAAAAATTGCACAAAATGCAAAATGTGACAGATATTTGACCAAAGTTTAATATAAAATAGGAGAATTACATTGATCTTGGGGCGGCACGGTGGTGTAGTGGTTAGCGCTGTCACCTCACAGCAAGAAGGTCCTGGGTTCGAGCCCCGGGGCCGGCAAGGGCCTTTCTGTGCGGAGTTTGCATGTTCTCCCCGTGTCCGTGTGGGTTTTCTCCGGGTGCTCCGGTTTCCCCCACAGTCCAAAGACATGCAGGTTAGGTTAACTGGTGACTCTAAATTGACCGTAGGTGTGAATGGTTGTCTGTGTCTATGTGTCAGCCCTGTGATGACCTGGCGACTTGTCCAGGGTGTACCCCGCCTTTCGCCCATAGTCAGCTGGGTTAGGCTCCAGCTTGCCTGCGACCCTGTAGAAGGATAAAGCGGCTAGAGATAATGAGATGAGATGAGACATTGATCTTGCTCCTGAATTTACCTGTGATATGCACTTTAAATATTAAACTCAAAATTAGACTGCTCTTTCATTACATTAATATTAAACATTTGCCATCAGGCTGACACTTAAAGCTATACGGCCTTTCGATTTCATAAAATCGTTGAAATTTAGTTCCCTCTGAATTTTGGTTATTGATATGTTTATTTCTGTAATAGCTCAAAAAAATAATCAGGCCATTCTGTGGCTGGGAAGGTATTTAATTTGAGGGGATTCCCGAGCAAATAATGTGCATGAAATCGTTCGCTTCAGGCAGAGGAAGTCCGTGTGCGCAAACGCAGATTAACCTTCATCATCTTTTGGGTTTTACGGCAGCTGGTATCCACAGTGATGCATTACTGCCATCTACAGGTTTACCTTGACCGTGCACTGAATGTTACATCATTCTGTTGCTAAACGAACAGCTGATCACACCGAGGTGCTCGCTGACCGCCGAGATTTATTAGTTTGGTCCTGCGTTTCCTTTTCTTCACGCTTTCTGTGACCTGTAGTCGGTCTTTCGTGTTTCATTCGCGTCCTCCGTTTTTCTCTTCAGTTTCAAATTTGTATCCCACAATGCCTTGTGCGAACGGGGAAAGCCCACCACGTGATGCATGATGTAGTATCTTGAATTGGGTCATGGTGAAGCAAGAAAAAATGACAGCGTTTAGGGCCACATGGCCCTAAATTCATGAATTGTTCTATTTTAAAAAATACTAATAAAATTGGAAGTCTGTGATTCGAACTCAGTAGCTTTCGGTCCACTAAACAAAAATAATTGGGTGTCAGGGAAAATTCTTTTTATGACCAAAACTTGAAAAATCTGAAGGGCAGTCTCGCTTTAAATTATATCCACTCACCATTCACTTTATTAGGAACACCTGTACATTCATGCAGTTATCTAATCAGCCAATCATGTGGCAGCAACATAATGCATAAAATCATGCAGTTACAGGTCAAAAGCTTAAATTAACGTTCATATTAAATATCCGAAAGATGAAAGTCGTATCTCTGTGACTTTAACCATGGCGTGGGTGTTGGCACCAGATGGACTGGTTTGAGTATTTCAGAAACTGATGATATTCTGGGGTATATTTTTACACAGAATGGTGTGAAAAACACTGAGCGAGTGACAGCTCTGTGGTTGGAAACCCCTTTGTTGACGAGAGGTCAGAGGAAGATGGCCAAATTGGTTTGAGCTGCCAGGAAGGATATAATAACTCAAATAATCACTCTTTACACCCGTGATGAGCAGAAAAGCATCTCAGCATGCACAAAGACCAACGTCAGTGGGCTACAACAGTAGAAGAGCATATCAGGTTCCGCTCCTGTCAGCCAAGAACAGGAGTCTGAGGCTATCATAGGCACAGACTCCCCCAAACCAAGCAGCTGAATATTAGAAAGGGAGGGGGGGGAATCACCTGGTCCATATCCAGTCTTCGACTGTTTTAACATTTTATTTACTATACAGTTCTAAAAACTATAAACTTTCTCTTTTGCATATATCTCAACCATAAGTAAAATTATAGCAGTTTGAGGGGCAAGTGCACACTGACCTTTTCAAACGGAACAACCAATAAAAAGTGTTCAGTTTTTCCACTGAATGAAAAACATGGCCAGGACACAGAGCATCTCGCACGTAACGAGCTAATAATAAATTGTAACTAAAACGAAAGCTGTTAGAGCTACCTTTTGCCGCTTTTCCACTACCAGCGCGGCTGAGTTGGGCTGAGTCGAGCTGAGTGGGGCTGTTGGAGTTGCATTTCGACTACAACCGCGCTGAACCGTGCTGGCTGGAAGTGGGTGGACACATTGGGTGGAGTTAGCGAAAGTGGGTGGACGTCACGTGATGTCGTTAGGTGGCGCAAACAGTGACATCAGTGATCTTTTAAGCGGTAGTCTCACGACCCGGATAGTAAACAATAAACATGGAGTCGTTAGTGTTGCTGGTCTTGGTGCTGTGGCTTGTTGTCACCGACAACGCCAACAGATACTGGCAAGAGCGTATAGATGAGGCGAGGCGCATAAGGCTTCAGAAATTCTCGTAATTCGTAATTCTTCTTCTTCCGGGTTTACGGTGTTTACAGATCCCAGCGTGCTCGCGGGGCGTGTGTGGGCGTGTGAGGACACTCCTCCTCACCAATCAGTGCACAGGGGAGTGTCTCCTCACGCCCCTCGCCCCACTCGGCTCGGTTTGGCTCGCTTCAGCCCCACTCCAAAACCGTGCGAGTTTTGGGTGCTAAGCAGGGCTGAAGCGAGCTGAGTCGTGCTGCTCTAAGGTAGTCGAACCGCGAGCCGTGTCGGGCTGAAGTGAGCTGAAGCGAGCTGAAAAAGGGTAGTGGAAAAGGGCCATTTTATTACTCTTTGAATAATCATACATAATTCTGTCTTGTACAACGCAGGAATGATGAGCAGCTTGGGGAGTCGACCGCTAAGGTAAAAGTGGGTAAGAAGAGGAGGGATCGCATAAAGAAGACCGAGCTGGAGAAAGAGAAGATCTCTGAGAAGGAGGAGGAGGAAGAGAAAGTAGAGTGTGATCAGGACACCTCAGCGTTCAACTCAGCAGAGAATCTAGCAGCTCAGGCTCTCCGAGACACGGCTGTGGAGGAAGAGGATGATGCAGAGTTCTTGATGCCTAAGAAAAAGATGAAAGTGGAAAAGACCTCAGAAGCCTCAAGGACCGAGAAGCTTAAATGGCCAAAGAATAACCGCCGGCGAGGTGGACGAGTGCTTTCTGGGGCTTTGAAGGTGAAGCTGGGAGGCCGGGAGTTCAGCAGACAGAGACTGAGAGCCTACGGCCTGAATCCTAAGAGGCTGCATTTCAGGGAATTCTACAGGCAGAAAAGAAAAGAGAGAGAACAGAAAGAAAAGAAGGAAAAGCTGAAAAACAAAGGGAAAGAGTGATGAAGTCCAAATGTATTTTAGACTGTAACAAGTGAACAATTTAGTGTCTTGGATACCATCAGGCAGAGCACTTACTTAACAAGTTGAGCAAGGAAGGATCACTGAATATCAATGTCCGGGATTTTTACAAGAACCAAGACTGTAAAGTTCAGATAGTGTCCATTAGCTCTATTCCCCTCGATTTAATATATTAAAATAACGTCTTTTTTATATATGAAACAACTTGTTTCTGTTTGATCCCATGTAAATGATGAATGGAATAAAGGAGTGTGAAAGTGAATGTGGGTCAGAGGATGTGAGAGAGGGTGTGTGTGTGTGTGTGTGTGAAAATGGTTGCATAATGTTCACAAACGCACACATCACATGCTTTCATACTACATGGTATAAATGTTAATTAACTGCTGGTATTGTTTTGACATTACTGGGGTTGTGGTAGGTGTTAATGGATTTGATTTTAATTTCATAATTTTCTCGTGTTTCAACACTTGATCCTGAACTATCATTACTGATAAAAGAAAATTTGCAATTTATTGCAATAAAATGTAAAACAATGAACCATTTTGTTGTACAGTATAGGAGCTGCTCTGATATACAGTAAAAGTTACTGTATAATGTGAAATAACGAAAGGAACAGCTCTCTAAACAATGCTTGACCACAATGCTGCAGATATTTTTTTTTTTCCATTTTTTTCCGAAGTCGGATCGTGGTGGCAGCAGGGTATTCCAGGCGTCCCTCTCCCCAGTAACGCTTTCCAGTTCCTCCTGGGGGATCCCAAGGCGCTTCCAGGCCAGATGAGATATATAATCTCTCCAGCATGTTCTGGGTCTACGCAAAGATCTCTTCCCAGTTGGACGTGCCTGGAAAACCTCCAAAGAAAAGCACCCAAGAGAACCACCTCAGCTGACTCCTTTTGACATGAAGGAGCAGCAGCTCTATGTTCATCTACTGTCACCTCGGACCCTGGGTTGAACATCAGTGGAAGGAGCTGCACCCATCTCTCCCAGACATCCCTGATGGGAGCAAGCTTGTCAGATTTTGCTCTAGTATCTCTATTGTCAAATCTGAACACACTTGATATCATTTGAAAGGTCTGAAGTGGGCGGCACGGTGGTGTAGTGGTTAGCGCTGTCGCCTCACAGCAAGAAGGTCCTGGGTTCGAGCCCCGGGGCTGGCGAGGGCCTTTCTGTGTAGAGTTTGCATGTTCTCCCCGTGTCCGTGTGGGTTTCCTCCGGGTGCTCCGGTTTCCCCCACAGTCCAAAGACATGCAGGTTAGGTTAACTGGTGACTCTAAATTGAGCGTAGGTGTGAATGTGAGTGTGAATGGTTGTCTGTGTCTGTGTCAGCCCTGTGATGACCTGGCGACTTGTCCAGGGTGTACCCCGCCTTTCGCCCGTAGTCAGCTGGGATAGGCTCCAGCTTGCCTGCGACCCTGTAGAAGGATAAAGCGGCTAGAGATAATGAGATGAGATGAGGTCTGAAGTGACATTGTTGCCCGGAAAATATTTCTGCCTGACGTTGCATCCCAGAGACTATCAGTGGTCTGTACACTCCAGCAAGAAGAACACCAATATAAGCATTGAAGTGTTCCTCATCAATGTCATTCCACATGTTGCCATAGACTTTTTTCCTTCAAGGTTTGTCATAGCAATGATTTTTTTTTTGGTGACAATGACATAAACAGATCAAAACATGTCTGTCACTTATTCTCGTCACAGCAAACCTTGTGATCCCGGGGTCGTTTTGATGACATTTGCCGCAGCTGCCCTGCCATGTAAACCAGGAGGTACTGAGCTCCAAGAGATGTTACCATTTTTGGATTTGTATGTTTCAGCAGGAGCGTGAGCAGCTTTAGCACCTGTGACCTCCTCATCAGATGTGTCTGTGTCCTGTGGTTGATATTCTATATGATCCTCCTCCTCAGAAACCTGCTCATCCATTATCACTACACTGCTCTGTGTCCTCTGCTTCATCTTCAGCAAAGATCTTATCCAGAGCTTGGCTTATTGCAAATCATCATCTCATTTTTGCATGCTGGAAATTTGTATTCTGCAAGTCAACTACTCTTCTTCTTCTTGGTGGTGGGCAAACAACATAATTGTGCATTACTGCCACTAACTGGTAAGGAGTGTAAAGGCCCGGTCCCACTGGCCGATGGACACAAAACGTATGCAAAAAGGACACAGCGGACGAGCAAAATTTCGGGGGTGGCTCTATCCGTTTTCATCCGCTCCAGAAATGGACAAAATTGGCGAAAATTTGCGAAAACAGAACGGAAAAGAACGGACGTGGGTAGTATATAGCGGGGATGTTAAACGCATGTTCATAGGAAGCCTAGCGGATGGAAGTGGATGACAGCTCCGAAGGGGTTACCGGTGATAACTGAGAAGCGGACGCATAGCGGATGAAGGGGATGCATCACGTACGCCTAACGGAAACAAAGGGGATGTTGCGCGGATGTATATCGGATGCAGACCGTTCACTGCGCATGCGGGGGGTATGAATTGCGTCTGCTCCGCGGATATAAAGGGATGCAGCACGCACGCTGTCAGCATAAAGCGGAAAGACGTGCTGGCGGCTACATCGATACATCTCTACTGAGATCCAGATGATTTTCTCCCCCTTTTTATACAAAATATCGATTGTCCGCTAGGTGTCCTTCTACATACTCTAGTCTAGACATACTCCAGACATCCTAAATATACGAGATACATTCCAGATATAAACGCTTTGTCCGTTTTGAATACTTTATATACGAGATGCATACGCTTACATCCTTTCTATTTCCGTGCTACTAACGATGAATAGACGTTTCATGTACCTTATCTTTCCTCCCTCTTTCCGTTTTCAGCTGCAGCGGATGTGAGTTGCGAGGATGCCCAGAGGATGCAGAGAGGATACAGCAGACGTTTAACGGATGATAACGGACATAGAACGTTTGTTGCTCGTATATGTCGCGGATTTACATCGTACACGGCGGAAAGTTCATCCGTTCTAAAAGTTTCGTGCAGCTCAAAATTTTTTGCTTGGATGAAATCACAGTGGATGGATGCTCGATGGATAGAGCGTATGAAGCACGTATGCAATGAGTACACAACGGATGCATAGCGTTTTCCAACGGATGGCAAAGATTTTTTTATGTTTTACATCCTCTTTGCATCCGTAAGTGCAGTGGGACCGGGCCTTAACCCCACTCCTTACAGTATTGAGGTATTTCACTCACGTGACCAAGTCATGTGATGCTGCCATTTTGGACGGCACGGCTCGAATCAGTTTGAATGCGAGGAAGGCGACAAACGAAAAACATAAAAGAAAAAGGAGCGAGATGCAGAAAACACCTTCACTCTCCAGTGATGTAGGGCATTTACAGGGCGAGCAGAGGGAGAGGTATTTGCAAAAATTGAGGTTAGCAGGCTTAGAGAACGACGTTTACCTGCTTCCACCAGGATTGTTCACTGACGTACGGAAGTACACGAAGCCCTCGTCTTTACCTGACTTCGGCCCACATGATCTGTATACCTATGCCGTTAAAAACCCATCGCCATACACAGGTATTGATCTGAAAGCGTATAAGAGTTTGGATGCCTACAAATATTTTGTGTCAGGCTGGGTAACATGCCTACATCAGCGGGTCGCCATCTGATTACAGCTAAGGTTTGTTCACATTTTCATTTACTTTCGGTCCTCAGGATAAACAAAATGTTATTAAATGTCATTGAAATAACTTCTTAGTCTGTTGAGACATGGCCCGTTATAAATTTGCTGTTACCAGGCAATGACCAAGAACTGTATTATTAGGGTCGGTGTCTGTGTTGTAGCAGTGTACTAGCAGCTAGCTGTTAGCACTAGCTAATGTCAACAACATCGTAGCTGGTATGTTACTGTAGCAATATTTACGTTCAGTCATTTGGATGACTGTTAAAACCTTTCAGTCTCAAGTTTTTCCTTTACTGGATTTACTAGTTTACTGAGCTAGCGCGCTCGGCCAAACCGGGAGCCATCGCGCGCTCTCCGGCCGAGCCGGGAGCCATCGCGCGCTCTCCGGCCGGGCCGGGAGCCATCGCGCGCTCTCCGGCCGGGCCGGGAGCCATCGCGCGCTCTCCGGCCGAGCCGGGAGCCATCGCGCGCTCTCCGGCCGAGCCGGGAGCCATCGCGCGCTCTCCGGCCGAGCCGGGAGCCATCGCGCGCTCTCCGGCCAGACCGGGAGCCATCGCGCGCTCTCCGGCCAGACCGGGAGCCATCGCGCGCTCTCCGGCCGAGCCGGGAGCCATCGCGCGCTCGCCGGCCGAGCCAGGAGCCATCGTGCGCTAGCTCAGTAAACTAGTAAATCCAGTAAAGGAAAAACTTGAGACTGAAAGGTTTTAACAGTCATCCAAATGACTGAATGTAAATATTGCTACAGTAACATACTAGCTACTGTTGTTGACATTAGCTAGCTTGCCATCCAAAATGGTGGACACCGGGGCGTCACGTGACCCTGTGACGTCAGGTGAAATACCTCAATAAGGACAGTGTGTTTATGATTTCAGTTTTGGCACTAATTATTGTTTTAAAATCTTGTATTATAACTGGGTCGAAACCGACCCTAACAACACAAAGGTCGTAATTTTCACCAGAGCATTTTACAATTTAGTGAAATTGCACTCTTAGAAATGGCTGTAATTTTTACAGTGCAGTACAGCTAAACCCTGCAGGATTATAGAGTATTGATATAGTACAGCACTGTACTGGAGTTAATGTAGAAATGTTGCAAGGCGGGAATGTTATACAGTAATGTACTTGACTTTTGTTGCTTACTGTAGCTTATTCAGCAACTCTGCTGTATTGTACTGTCATTTCGTCACTAGAGGTCACTGTTGGCCCATTCAACTCTGACTGATATGTTGTCTGGACGTCACGTGCATACCTATTGGTGGGACATGGCGATTCGTTTCCGCCAGTTCGTTCATGTCGGTCAGTTCAGCAAAGAAAGTCGTTCGTTCAGTTCGTTCACTCGTTCATTTTGATGACGTCACACCAAAGCGGCACAACAATGGCTGTCGTCCGAAGTTTAGTTCATCTTGAGTGAACGAGAGGCGGCAGAGGTGCCATCCACAATAGATTTTCATACATTACAATGTGCTTGAGAAAAAGATGGAAGAAAAACATTATCCTAGCATTATCTGAAAAAGACTACATAAACAAAGCTCTGAAAGTTAATTAAATGTAGATGAGAATAAAGCTGTTTTTATATTTATTATATTTATTTTAGTAGAGCCGGGCGGCACGGTGGTGTAGTGGTTAGCGCTGTCGCCTCACAGCAAGAAGATCCGGGTTCGAGCCCCGTGGCCGGCGAGGGCCTTTCTGTGCGGAGTTTGCATGTTCTCCCCGTGTCCGCGTGGGTTTCCTCCGGGTGCTCCGGTTTCCCCCACAGTCCAAAGACATGCAGGTTAGGTTAACTGGTGACTCTAAATTGACCGTAGGTGTGAATGGTTGTCTGTGTCTATGTGTCAGCCCTGTGATGACCTGGCGACTTGTCCAGGGTGTACCCCGCCTTTCGCCCGTAGTCAGCTGGGATAGGCTCCAGCTTGCCTGCGACCCTGTAGAAGGATAAAGCGGCTACAGATAATGAGATGAGATGAGATTTTAGTAGAGCCATGGTCTGCCGGCTATGCAGTTGTTCTCTCAAACCCATTAAGCAAAAAAAAAAAAAATGCTTATTTAACAGCAACACTCATTTCAGAGAATAAACAACTTTACAAGTCATCGTATTCAGCGAACAGTAGCCTGCGATGTCTCTCTGCTGCATTCATGATCATTCATTGTTTGGCCTGGTCATGGACATGGAAACGGTTGTTATGCACGAACATTCGATTGACGTCACGTCTAGCGAGACCTTTTCCAGCTGTTCAAGCAAGAGACCTCCTTTAAACCCATTAAGTAACACCCATTTTGCTCATATTCAACAGCAACGCTCATTACAAAGAACAAACCACTTTATTACAAATTGCATTAACATTAAAAAAACGAACACAGTATGCCGTGATCTCCAGAGCCACGTTCTTCATTGTTTATCACAGTCATGGAAACCGTTGCTATGCGCCCAGCCCAGTATGGCAGCAGGCATGCTGGCTGCTGGCTGTTCGTTCGTTCACGAACTGCTGAGCTCGTTCGCTGTGAACTGAAATGTATTGCTGAGTGAGAGCTCTAAATTGTAAACTAAAGACCTGGCATGTGTCAACGCTGTGATAATAGGGCTCAGATAGCCCTTAAAGAAGTAAAGTGGCGCTGCTCTGCACAGATCAAAATGCAAGTTGGACGCCCTTCTGCTACTGAACAGATCCTGCTGATTCGCCAACGACCGAGATTCAGCGACCGCCCTGCTGCCACCGAGCAGAGACTGCTGATTCGCCAATGACCGAGAACGAGAGGCAGCGCGAACTAGTTCTAGTCGTTCACTTCGAAGACTCGTTCAAAAAGAACGGTTCGTTCGTGAACGACACCCCACTAGCGCACACTAACGAGTGAAGTGAAGTTGCAAGCAACGTTACCTGACTGAGTGCTTCCTGAGTCCCTAAAACCCTTGGAATTCGGTGAGTATTTCTGTTAGTATTTCTGTCCCCTGTCATTTTTTCCCGTCAGATATTGTCCATGAAAGTAATCTTTTTTTTTTTTCAGTCTTTACTTAGCTTAGCTGACCTTAGGTGAAAGATTCTTGGTTTTGCCTATTGGCCGTCTGTGGTTGAAATACTAACATTCAACTTATTGTCACTTTTGATAGTGGCAACTTAGTGGCCATTTACACATTCATTTTAAAAAATATACGGGGACATACTTTTGAATTCATTTGTTTTAACTGGCCGTGTCTAGCTTTTACTCAGCACGCTAGCTAGATAATTAACTAGCATCTAACCAAAGACTAGTTTTGCCTATTCGCCGTCTCTGGTTCAAATCTTAAAACTGAATCCTTTTAGCGCATGTAAGCCGTTTTCGACCCCTCGTCGCTTTCCATAGTAACAACATACATATTTGGACATTAATTTGAAAGAATATCGGGACACACTTTTTTAATTCCTTTGTTTTAACTATAGGGTGAAGTTGCAAGTCATCCCACTGAAGTCTGACTTGTCCGTGTCGGCACGCTAGCTCACTGAGAGTATATTAGTTATAATATACAGTCAGTGCGCTAGCTAGATAACTAAATATTCTTAGTTCTGCCTTTTCGCCGTCTCTGGTTGAAATCTTCGCATTGAATGTTTTTAGCGCATGTTAGCAGTTTTCAACTCATTTTAGCTTTTGATAGTTGCCATTTATGGTTAAATAAGGAAAAGCCTCCCGTGAAAATTCGCCTTATTTGCCCCGAGCATGCTTCCAAATTTGACCGCAATCTTGTGAGAAATGGCCTTAATTTGGTGACTGACCCCTTGAAAATGGTTCCTCCAGGAACGATGACATTTCAGTTGTCAAGACAACGGAAAAACTAAAATACAAAAACAGAAAGATACGTCACAATGCTCTTGTGCACAAAACAAAATGCTCTTGTATTTTAGTTTTTCCGTTGTCTTGACAACTGAAATGTTTAAAAACGTTTAATGGTTCCTGGAGGAACCATTTTCAAGGGGTCAGTCACCAAAGGGTTAAAGGGATAGTTCGGGATTTTTGACATGAATCTATATGGTATCCCCGTCAGCAGTGTCGTGCATCCACACTGACTTACCCCCGACAGTGTTCTGTGAGCCTAGATATTGTACAGTGTTGGTCAGTGCACAAGTAGTTCCGGCAGGTTTCCTGGGGTCTGCAAAGTAACACGTTTTTCTTCTCAAAACAGCTCGTGTTCGAATGAGTGATTTATTAGCATAACAAAACCCTTGTAGTCCAAAAAGTCACACCTTGTAATTGCTTGGGGCTACTTTCTCTCAATAGCGATCAGTGCGCGCTGTCACTGTTAACAGTTGTGTGCGAGCTAGCCAACAACTTTCATTAGTTGTTCGACAGTGTTTAGCAGCGAGCTCAGACCAGACGCAAACGCAAACAAGGTGATGCTCAGGATAAAAGCTTTGCTTCAAACATGAAATTGCAACATAAATGACTTGGGGATACACAATAATAATAAAGATATGCGTCACCAATAAAATGTTATGGTATGTATATGATTATCATTAGATTCATTCAATGATTCGTGTTTTGACTGTAGGTTCCAGTAACCTACTGCAGGGCTCAGACTAATAAAATATTACGCCATACAATATAATTGAGCACTTGTACAGTAGGGTAATAACACTCACTCTGCAGACAACTGGCCATCGGGTCCAGCTGGTCTGGGGCGCTTCTTCCAGTTGATTTTCGGGATGTGGAAAAATGTCTCCAGGACACCCGCAGTCAGGAGCGCAGGTAAATCCTTATTGTTGGTGATGCAGACAGATGCTGACGCGTCGGCCTCCTCGTCAATCGAAATGTCTTGCATCCGTGGCATAACGAGGTCCCATTCTTGGCAACAGTAGCATTCAACCTCGGTCTGCATTACTTCGCACTTGAAACAAGTACACCACCAATTGTCCGTCACTCGAGGTCTCGCGGCTGCGGCTTCACCTTCCACCTCTCTGCTCACCATCTCTCTCTCTCTCTCTCTCTCTGCCCGTTCTACTTCCATCTGTTGAATTTCAGCATCCGTATATTCGGGTTCATAAAGATACCCCCTTGGCTGTGTGCTGAAATCAATGTCTTCGTCGTCTCTGCTGTAGTCAGACATGATGCAGTCAACTTCCCAAGCACTAAACTAATGCCGCTTTTCCACTACAAACGCGGCTGAGTCGGGCTGAGCCGTGCCGTGCTGAGTCGGGCTGAGCGGGGCTGTTGGAGTTGCATTTCGACTACAACCGCGCTGAACCGTGCTGGCTGGAAGTGGGTGGACACATTGGGTGGAGTTAGCGAAAGTGGGTGGACGTTACGTGATGTCGTTAAGCAGCGCAAACAGTGACATCAGTGAGCTTTTAAGCAGTAGTCTCACGACCCGGATAGTAAACAATAAACATGGAGGACATGGAGTCGTTAGTGTTGCTGGTCTTGGTGCTGTGGCTTGTTGTCACCGACAATGCGGACAGATACTGGCAAGAGCGTATAGATGAGGTGAGGCGCATAAGGCTTCAGAAATTCTCGTAATTCGTAATTCTTCTTCTTCCGGGTTTACGGTGTTTACAGATCCCAGCGTGCTCGCGGGGCGTGTGTGGGCATGTGAGGACACTCCTCCTCACCAATCAGTGCACAGGGGAGTGTCTGCTCACGCCCCCAGCCTCACTCGGCATGGTTTGGCTCGCTTCAGCCCCACTCCAAAACGGTGCGAGTTTTAGGGGCTAAGCAGGGCTGAAGCGAGCTGAGTCGTGCTGGTTTTTGGTAGTCGAAACGCGAGCCGTGTCGGGCTGAAGTGAGCTGAAGCGAGCTGAAGTGAGCTGAAAAAGGGTAGTGGAAAAGGGCCATAAGTGAATGAAACAGATAGCCTAGCTACCTGTCAACTAGTGACTGTAGCGCGCACTGATTGCTATTGAGAGAAAGTAGCCCCAAGCAATTACAAGGTGTGACTTTTTGGACTACAAGGGTTTTGTTATGCTAATAAATCACTCATTCGAACACGAGCTGTTTTGAGAAGAAAAACGTGTTACTTTGCAGACCCCAGGAAACCTGCCGGAACTACTTGTGCACTGACCAACACTGTACAATATCTAGGCTCACAGAACACTGTCGGGGGTAAGTCAGTGTGGATGCACGACACTGCTGACGGGGATACCATATAGATTCATGTCAAAAATCCCAAACTATCCCTTTAATGGCCTTTAATCAGTTGTATGCATATTGAATACGTAGTTTTTCTAGCAGTAGAGTGGCTAGATTAGATTACCAAGACATTTAGAATTTTATTTCAAAGTATATTGTGACACACTTCTTAATTAATTTGTTTGTTTTAACTACGTTACAGGGTGAAGTTGAAGTTTGCATCGGATGTCTGATGCAAAATATTTTCTGGACTTTCTTTTTGATATTCTGTCTCTCCATGTTAAAATACACCTACCGTTAAAATTACAGACTGATGATGTCTTTATTAGTAGGTAAACCAACAAACTCTATGATCTCTGCATTTGCCACATTGTGTTTTTTGTATTAAAAGGTAATAAAAAGCTAATAAAAACAACAAAAACAATTGTTTTTAAAAAAAAAAGCTATTTAATTGAATTACAGTATATTACAGTAAGACAAAGTCACCAGTAAAGCACAGTAACCTGTAGCTACAGTAACATGCACAGTACAGTAAGCAACAGCAATCCATATTTACAGTAATTCAGGGAATACAGTAAGGTACAGTACATTGTTCCCACAGTAACCCTAGATTACAGTAAACTGCAATATACTGTATTACAGTACTGTGCTGTATGTGCTGACATACAGTAAAGTTCTGGCAACCGTGCTGCCTGTACTTTACTGTAGTTTTTACAGGATATTTCTTAGAGTGTGATTTTTGTTTTATTTTCTATAAATTGAGGTTCCTGACAAAGTCAAAAAGCCTTGATGCAATAAGTTTAAATGGCACTTTTATGCATTTCAAACCTAAAAACGGGTCGGTGCTGACCCTAACACAAGAGGAAGGCTAACGACAATATACAATTCCAATAGTAGTACCACTGATGACTGAAGTTCAGACTACATTTTGTGGGATGCTCTCAGAAAGAGCTTCTTTTTTGCAGCTTGTTATAAAGATGACAACTAATAGCTGATTTAGTAGAGTAACTTTATTGATCCCTAGAGGGAACTTAAAGTGTCAAGTAGCTTATACAAAAATACAAAAAAAAAAAAAAAATTTTTGGATCTTTAGAAGTCTCCAGGTTCTTAACAAAAGATGGATTGGCTGCACTACAGTGCTGTAGGTGTGTATGAGTGTGGGGGTGTATGGTGCCAAGTGATGGACAGGCCTCCTATTCAGGCTGTATTCTCACCCTCCCACCAGTGTTCCTATGCTCGACTCCAGCTCCACTTCGACCCTGAGTAGGATAAGTGGTTACTAGGGCTGTAACGATATGCGTATCGAAATCGAAATCGCGATACGCAGAGCCACGATCCGTATCGCGATACAAGAAGGCAGAATCGCGGTACACCCTTTCAAACTTCTCAGCCCAAAAACAGAGGCGCTTCCAAACTTCAATTTATGAATACTTTACTTTTTATTTAAATTACATTTTAAACTTACTTAAATTACTTTTATTTTTTATATCTATTAGTAAGTCGTTTTTTTCGCCGACCTGCGACAATCTTCTGCGAGTCATACAACGTCCACACTCGCCACTGGCAGAGCATTCATTTCTTTTAAGCGGTCGCCATTCTGGTTGCGACGCGGGGAGCGAATCTGTAAACAAGCAGCTCATTGGCTGGCTAGGTGTGCCACAAGCCAATCATAATCACTTGACCGGATGTCTGCTTGGGCGGAAGCCTTCTGCGGCAGTTACATTTTGACACGCGAGCAATGTTTCACCATAAAAATTCCGTAATTTCCATCTGTTTTCCGCGATCACAGAAAATCATTGGCCCTATGAGAGTGAGAAAGTGAGAGAGCCACCCCCCCAAAAAAAATCTTAACGGATTTACACGATTTGGAAAAATGACTTTTTCAGAACCAAAAAAACAGAGCTTCCGGCTCAACAGTATTATTTTGAGAAATAAAACAATCTTTGGATATACATTTGTTCATTTTTGCATACATATTACTCATTCTCTGCAGTGGTCTGAATTATTTGTTATCAAATAGTTAATGTAAGTAAGTAAATGTTAATAAGTCAAATTTACTACTTTAAAAAAACATTTAAAAAAAAATCGTGGGCGTATCGAATCGTGGGTCAAAAATCGCGATACGAATCGAATCGTGAGTTGGGTGTATCGTTACAGCCCTAGTGGTTACTGAAATTGGATGAATTAAAGTATTCCCCAGAACCAATAGATCTCATCTCATTATCTCTAGCCGCTTTATCCTGTTCTACAGGATCGCAGGCAAGCTGGAGCCTATCCCAGCTGACTACGGGCGAAAGGCAGGGTACACCCTGGACAAGTCGCCAGGTCATCACAGGGCTGACACATAGACACAGACAACCATTCACACTCACATTCACACCTACGCTCAATTTAGAGTCACCAGTTAACCTAACCTGCATGTCTTTGGACTGTGGGGGAAACCGGAGCACCCGGAGGAAACCCACGCAGACACGGGGAGAACATGCAAACTCCGCACAGAAAGGCCCTCGCCGGCCACGGGGCTCGAACGCGGATCTTCTTGCTGTGAGGCGACAGCGCTAACCACTACACCACCGTGCCGCCCAGAACCAATAGACCACAAAGTGAATTTTAATGTGCGTAGAATAGTTGCCAAAGGTAACCAGGGCCATGGGAAGAGGTTTTAAGTTGGGGTTGTTGTAAAGGGAGATACTTTGTGTGTGTGTGTGTGTGTGTGTGTACATATAGGCCTATATAACATACACTACTATAATATGAATCAAATGTATGCCAGTCTTGTAGCTACCAGATCCTGTTGCACACAGCAGATAAGAATACAAATAGCCAAGACATAGTGAAACAGGTCCAAAAGGCTGTCGCTCACAGTGGTCAAGAACATATACACATACCCAGCTCTCTCTCGAGTTATTATTCACTATTGCTAATTAGAACTCAATAGGTCAATATCAACATAATTATTTAAAACATTTGAATATTATTATTATTTTTTTACATCTTTACATAAGATAGGATAAGATAGCCTTTTATTATCCCACAATGGGGAAATTTACATTGTTACAGCAGCAAAATATAGAAAGAGAAAAAGATAAGGCAGTGAAGGAGTGGTGCAAAAGTACTAAGTAGACAAAAAAGGGTATATATAGAAAAGAAATAAACTACAAATTTAAAGATAAAAATTAACAAATTTGCATAAATTAATAGGTTTGCAGACATACAGTTAACATAAGTGTATTGCACAAGTAAGTAGATATATTGCACATCTGCTCACTACTCAAACTGTAAATGAAACATTATTTGCACACTGTACATCAGGGGTCTTCAATCCTATCCGCAAAGGGCCGGTGTAGCTGCAGGCTTTCATTACAGCCAAATTGGAGTCTCACTTGATTGTTGATTGGAGACGAGGGTGAAATGATTAAACAAGTGAAATCAGGTGTAGCTCCTGCTTGGTTGGAATGAAAGCCTGCAGCCACACTGGCCCTTTGTGGATAGGATTGAAGACCCCTGCTGTACATATTCCCATATCTGTTAAGCCGTTTGTATTATTTACTCCATTTGCACCATTTCTGCTTGTGTAGTGTGTTTTCTTTAACTACATTTTATTGCTGGTATATCCTCCTGGGAACCAAAAAAAAAAAAAAACGTGTCTCTCACTTTCTCTTTTGTTGTGATTGCCTTACTAGGAATTTCCCAGCAACCCTCCTAGTCACATGATATATCATTGGAAAGCCCAGGATGTTCTCTTTACAACACACCAGGATTCAAGTGAATAGCTGGTAAGAGTAAGAGGGTGTGCACGTAAAACTAATGTCAACTACAGAGGACACAAGTCTATGGGTTGGTTCTCAGGAGGATACAGGGTATCTGCACATTTTTTCAAGTACAAATTTAAAGACTTTTAAGACCTTTTCAAGACCTCTAAATTGAAAAATTAAGACTGTACCATGGCAAAGAAAATGATAAATATGACAAAACTGTTTTCTGCAATAGTTTTTTTTTACTAACTTTAAGAAGAATGCACACAATTGGTGAACAACAGGGTGCATCAATGGAAACTGTTAGACATGCAAACAGCTGAAGCAAAGTCGTGTGTTTTGGGCCTGCAGAACTACTGTAGCAGCAAGGAGAAGACTGGTGTTTACTGGAGAAAACACCATGAATCATTTCAAAAACGAAAACAATAAACGGCAAGTCGAACCAGCTGAACAACCTTAGCCGGCATTATTTCAATCCCCAAAGATTATCTTTGATGATGCGTGATTTTGTGTCCGACAGCAAAATCAGTCTGAGTGTCGTACAGTATACAGCTGGCTGAGGAAGTTCTCGAGTATCTTCTGCATTATAGCAGGTAACAGCATGAACCTGTTTATGCAGTCATACAATCAGAGCGTTACATTAAACACAGAAAAACAACTCACCTTTCATAACCATTATCAATATTAATCAATGTGTTGTAATAACTGTAAAAACTAAACTAACTATCATCAGTGCAATTGTTATATCAATGTTCATTATTCAAAAATAATAATTAATTATCTATAATCCATGAATAATTGTTTGTATTACTACTACTACTAATAACTACTTTTTTAATAATAATTTAAAAAAATTAACTCAATTTTATAACATTTTAATCACTACTTATTAGCTATATTAATTAACTGAGTAGCAATTATTATAATTCAGTATTATTAATTACTACTAATTAATAAGCAGTGATTATCAAAATGTAATTTAATAAGTAGTAATTATCGTCAACTAAATTATACTAATAAATAATAAGTAGTGATTATTAAAATGCTATAAAATTGAGTTACAAGATTAGTTAAAATTATTAAAAAGTAGTAATTATTATTATTAGTAGTAGTGATACAATTATTCATGGATTATAGATAATTTGTTTTTAATAGTGAACATTGATATAACAATTGAACTGATAACATTAACAACAACAAGTATTACTCGTAGTATTATTGTTTTATTAGTAGTAGTAGTACAGTTATTTGATATCAATGTTCACTATTTTAAAAAAATTATCTATAATCCATGAGTATTTGTTTGCATTCTACCAATTACTACTTTTTAATAATTATTTGCAATTTTTAATAACTTAATTTTATAACATTTAATAATCCCTAGTACTTATTAATCACTAATTCATAAGTAGTAATGATTAATAATCAATAATAACTATTACTACTAATTATTAGTGGTTATTATTCTTATTATATTAAAAACACTGTTGTAAACGATAAGTAATAAAACTAAAAAACTTTGTACAAATTATTTATATTGTACTATATTTAGAATTATTGTATTTTCTGGAGTTCTTTTTAATTGAGTTTTGAAATAAAGGTCGTTTATATATTTATATTAAACTTAGTACAATAAACAATGTTAATTATGTAAAAAATGATGCTAATCATTATTATTAGTAGTATTATGTCCTACAAGTCTCATTTTCCACCTGACTCTTGTGCGCATGCACGAACCCCCCTGCGTTTCACTCCGGAGCGCTTGACCTCTAAAGGCCAATTTATGCTGACAACCCAGTCCTCGCAGATGGCGTTGCAGATAGCATCTGCGTAGCCCCCCCACCTTCGCAGACGCTCTGTACACACCTCCCAAAAATTGTGACCACCGCAGAAGCCTCGCAGACAAGAGGGCTCTGATTGGTCCACTCTACATCCGCTGTACACGCACTTCCGCTTCCCTACTTTCCCGGTTTGGTTTGTTTTCACGACCGGCATTTTTAAAAACACAAGCGAAGATGGAGCAGCACGAAGAGCGGTTGATCGAGGAAGTGAGGAAGTACGTACATCTATACGACTCCAGTTCTAGTCATTATAAGTAACCGGAGGATAAACACTCCACTAACCACACCCACCAACTACTCCTAGCGATTTTGCGACTTCACGCCCCCTTGCGTTGTGGCGGTGAATAACATCGCGCACGCCTATTACTCCCCACTCAACGATAAATTACAACTGTCTGCGAAAAGCTATCTGCGAAAGCCTTGTCGCAAGAGCATGCAGAGGCCTTAACATGCGCGCGCCTCATGTCCGTGAAAAACCAGTTTCTCAGTCCGCCGTGTCCCCAGCGCTGCGTTATCGTCTTTAAACACGTTTGTGCGATCCAGCGCTTTTTATTGCAAACGATTCTTCTCCTTATTTTGGGGGTGTGTGTCATCCCCCAACCACTTGTCGTTAAACAGACATCTTCCCATAATTATCAACGCTTTCTACCGCCCATGTAAACTACCTGCGTATCTCTCACTCTTCACAACCACCACACCACATTTCCTCCAGTAGCCTCCTAACGTTAGTTCTTGATCTACGGAACGCACAGAACCAGTGCTGCCCCCAAAAGGTACGCTGGTCACTTTTAAAATTATGGTTAAAAAAATACCCCAAACCGGATGGAGACATTTCACTCGTTCAGGTCCAATATTAAATTTAATACCTCCCTTTCAAAAATTCCAGTCATTCCAAACAATTTAAGACGTTTTTAGGCCTTGAAAACCAAAAGTTGTATTTAAGACTTTTTAAGGACCCGCGGGAACCCTGGGATATATATAATTTTTATATTCGTTTTGTGTATTTATGTTTACACCAGTGGCGGCTGGTGAAAAAAATTCTTGGTGGGGCTGGTGTGTGCCAGTAGAGTTCCCTGCCTAGTCCAGTATAAGCATTCAAATGAACAGTCAGAAAATGACAATTCCACAATAATAATTTAATTTCCTTCTCAAAATCAGCAGTTTCACAGATAAAGTAAATTAACAATTTACAGCTATATTAGGCTCCATTTATGCTTTGGAAAGGAACGGTTTCAAATACAATACTCAAGTTCTTGAGAGAAGTTTACAGCAAGGGTATGATTTCAGCTGAATCTATACAAATCAACTGTATGTGTGTGAGAGAGAGAGTGTGAATGAGTGAGTGAGAGAGAGGGAGGAAGGTTTCTAAGGTGAGTGTGGGACTGAGTGAAGTGGTGTGTGTGTGTCTGATTCTAAGGTGAGTGTAAGATTTCTGTGTGAGAGAGTGACTATGAAATGAGGTGTGTGTGTTCTGAGCTCGGTGTATTTCTGTGAAACGAGACAGTGAGAGGGGGAGCGAAACACAGTGTTGACACTCTTGTTGTGAATACAAACTATGACAAGAAAGCTGTGTGATTATTGTCCAATATGAACCAAAAGTCTAGTTTTGAACATCAAAGACAGACAGACAGACAGAGAGAGAGAGAGAGAGAGAGAGAGAGATGCATTTTCTGTAGCAGGGGCGAAATTTCCAGCGCCCCAAAACCATTAAATTTGGCGATGCTGATTGGCCAAATATTTATGATTTTTCCCGAGCAACCATACACGATTGGCTATTCCGCTGCACTTCTGGGGCGCTTTGCCGAGCGCCCAAGAAGAGAAATGATACGCGTCTGTCGGTGGAAATTCACCATTGAATGAGAGTCAGTTGGTGGAAATGTTGTTTAAATAATTCAGATCGCATGTAGGCACACACTATTAAGTAAAACTGACAGTGATAAAATTTGTAAAAATATATATCGATATATTTAATATTTTTTTCCCCTCCACATCTGGGAGGGCGGCGCCCGATCGCCCCCTATGAGCCAGCCGCCACTGGTTTACACCGAGGGTCTCGGAGAAACGATATTTCAATCCTGTCCATGCCCTGTATGGCAGAATTGACTACAAAGTTGACTTGTCCTGTGATCTCTGCCTTTTCCAACAGGGGGAGCTGCAGCACCCTCAACACCCCCCCCCGCTTCCCTATAAAAAAATATATAGTCCGTTTTCGTTCTCACTTTTTTCCGCGTCTACACGACCGTTTTCAAGGAGGAAATCTGCGTCTATACGGTGACGCATAAATGTGTGGAATTCAATTGGATGTTGTAATAGAGTGTGCCGAGCGGATGGAGTAGTCAGTCAGAATGATGAGCAAAACAAGGAAAATTCTTGTACAAAAATAGTTTTCTTTTTATTCTTAAGCCGGCAGTTAACACAAACAGTACAAAAAAACCCCACTGATGACAAAACCAAACAAACAAACAAACAAACAAAAAAAATTCTGGGACAAAATGCCCACGCAAGCTAGGCTACTCTGGCATTACTCACACAGAGCTCAAGTCATGCGTCCTCTCCCTGCCGAGGCCGTCTCCCGAATAAGTGCAGCGCATATTTAAAAGACTACGGCACAGTCTTAACACAATTAAAATCAATCAACACATCTAGACAGATTTTAAGAGTTCTAAACATTTTCACTGCATGCATTACACTCCTACAACAATGTGCAGACCTTAAATATTACAACAAACACTTACGTAAGATTTTTAGACCATTTCTCTCCGCTCTAATGAGCTGCTTTCCCGCGCATCGCGGAAGAAACCTTGAAAAGCGCTTTCAGACCTGCACTCTGGTTTGGTCCCGCACCCGGAAGACTACAGCAGGTAAATGGCTCCAAACATTTCTGGCTGATGTTAGATAAACTCTAGCAGAAAAGGATTCAGATGTTAAACGTGCGCACTTAATGAATCTTTACACTCTATTGTTTATAGTGAAAACTAATAAATGCTTGCGCTGTTTAAACCTGTGTCGCGTATTTTACTATGAACACATGTACCAAACATTTCAGGTTTACATATCTAAAAGTTGTAACAAATGTACCCGTAACAAAACATACTTGTAAAGCCCCCATTACCAAACCCACAACAGCCATACAACACAGATTGTATTTGGAATGTCTTTGCAACTGTGGTTTAGTCCATTGCACTTGACCATTGAAACATGACCAGCGGGAGGAACCGCTGTTTAGTGACGGACGCATTGCGCTCTGTCACAGATGTGCATGCCAGGCGGTGCTGTGAAAGACCTCCGCTATGTCTGCACGCATGCGCAACGTCTTCCGTCTTGTCTGATCTGCACATCTGCGCCGCGAAAACTTTGACTACTCTGGCTATGGTAAGTAAGAAAGTAAGTAAAAAAGTAAGAGCATACTATACCCGCCTCTGTTCATTAACGGTATATGTGCAGATTCGGTATAGATGTTCGAAGGACTCCTGGACGTTTATTAAAGCTGCCAGAGCAGCTTGAAGGTCCGTTGGATCGATGTAATCAGACATGCTCTTACTTTTTTACTGAGGGCCCGTTTACACGAGGACGCTGTCGGGTAAAAACGACTAAATATTTTATCGGAAGTGCCTTTCGTCTACACGGGGACGGCGTTTCCGAGGCTGAAAAACGGAAAAAATTGAAAACGCCTTCCAGAGTGGATAAGTTAAAAACAGCCCCCGTTGCATATCCGTCTAAACTACCCAATACGCGAAACTCTACTCGGATCTGCTCACGTCGGGTACGCGTTTACGTCATACATATGTCATATACTGTACATGCCAGCCCGGGTAGCATATTTCTCTCTCTCTCTCAAATAGATGGCAAAAAAATCCCCCCCCAAAAAAACAAAGGGGGGCGTAGTATTTTTGCCATCTATTTGAGAGAGAGAAATATGCTATTAGTATAGGTAATCATATGGGGCAGAGTAAAATTAAGGATTAATTTCACGAGTGATTTCGAAGTTTTGAAAATTTCAAAACTTTGAAATCATTTGTGAAGTTGATCCTTAATTTTACTCGGCCCCGTACGATTACTAGTTTATAATATATCGGGCCGAATTCATACTTCAGAAGCCATTCAAGTTCACAACATTTGTCATTCACGTTTTCTGAACCAATCAGGGCGCAGGACTATCTTGCACGTTTGAATCAGTTTCTAAAGCATTCCTTGTTTTCGCAAATCTCTCGCTTTTCCCGATTCTTGAAAAGTAACATTTCAGGATTGATCCCGGATATGTCTCTTGTCTCAGATGCTGATCCAATGCTGCCTGCATTACTTTAAGACAGTCTGGTTCGTAGTTTTCCCCATTTTCTCTCCTCACTTCTGCATCAAACTGTGATAGCACTTTGCCTCACTCACAGCGTTCATACGCCACTACAGAGTCGTTCATTTGTCTTTCTGCGGCCCATTTCTTAAACACGGAAAGCCAAAAATTCGTACTTTTTTTTTTTGTATTTTCATTTTTCGCTCGCAGCTTTCAACTGGTTTATCATTTCTTCGTCAAATATAGCGAAACGCGGCATTGCTGAGTCAGCCATTTTGTTGACAAAATTTGCTAATTTTTGTAACCGTAACCAAGCAACGAACTAGCCAATAGCATTTCAGAAATATGGCCCCGTGTTATGGGGAAAAAAAAGCCCTCCTTGATTGACCAATCAGAATTGAGTAATTTGGCCCTATGTATTATAATTTAAAAAAAGTAAGTTGTTTTTCTTAAACTTTCTTTTGCATAAAGTGTCCTCCTTATTTCATGCGATAATTTGTACAGTACACCAGCCCTAAGACTGAACTCCCCCTCTTCTTCTTCGGGTTTTATGGCGGTTGGCAACCAGCTTTGTTGGTGCATTACCGCCACCTCTGGACTGGAGTGTGGAACAAGAATATCTACCACCCACAATTCTTAACAAAAAAGAAAAAAAAATTGTATAAAAGGAAAAGAAATCACTCGGATTTCCAGCTACATTTTGTTAATTAGGCCTGTGTTTTTTTTAAAAACCTACATAGGTGGTTGAAACGCACCTCTCCTGTGCTTAACTGCAGCATGTTCTGGACATTAAACACCACTTTTTCCCTCTGTAGGTGCCTTATAAGCACCTCCCTGTCAGCACTGTATTTTGGACAGTATACAAGAACATGTTCTACGGTCTCCTGGCTGTCACTGCACTCACAGGTTCCATCATGTTTCTTAATCCTGTATAGTGCGCTGTGTGTCCAAAACGCATTCTGGAGAACACATCAAACTCCCCCTCTTCCTGCAGCCGCTCGAGCGCATTGAGGGTCCTTCCGCGGTTAGCACAGGGCGACACCAACAGCTTCGAGGTGTTCAAGTCATTTGCCTGATTACAAAAAAAGCTAAACGAAAATCATTACCTTAAAAAAGTGCTGATTTTTCACACAGCGCTTTTCAAACGAATATTATTTTAATTTTAAGCATTTACGTAGAAAATATGTTATGATAATATCTGTATGTGTACTATATTTGACGAAGCCACGGTTCAGGCACGACTGCGTAAAGCGCGGCAAAGAGCGGCTCATTTTGAAAACAAAGCGGTAGTTCAGGTCGGTGGAATGCTTTTTACTGATAAATGACAGAAAATTTGACTAATTCAAACACACCTCAGTATATCTGTGTTGTAAATATACACTATGTCAACGTTGTCGTGCCTCCTTGATGTAAATTTAACTAACAAGTCAAACCAGTATCCAGAGCTAACTGGGGCCTGATTACTAGCTTGAGAGTCATGTATGGAGGGACGTAAAAACAAATGTCTGCTCTTAATCAGAATGGACTGAGCAGCTTGAAGGAAATCCAAGATAAAGATCAGTGCAATCAAAATATAATTCTCAATTTAATCGGATATGGAGAAAAATAAACCTCATGTAATTTAGTGGTCTACGTGTACCTGTTCTTTGTGTTCTAGAAGACAAAGCAGTATAACAGTACACTAAAAAACAGTTTTGGAGATATTCTCGTTTTAATAATTTAGTTCAGGGGAAACATTAAAATGTTTTTGATGACTCATCAGGTACTAGTCATGTTTTTGTCCAATTAAATGCTTTCTAGTATGTATATATCCCACTCTCAGCTGGTTCTTACTCTACAGCATCAGGTCATTAGCAGCAAATATGGTTTTTGAATGTGCTTGTGGCTGTGCATCTCGCCACACACTATTTTCTTCACCGCCTGTTCCTTGGTTGAGGGGGAAAATGGTTTGGAGTATGGGTGGACGTTGTGCAAGGTGGTGGTTCTTATGCGACCAGCACTTTTTGGAGCTGTGTCGTGCTATCTCAGACTGATTAAGAATACAATTCTGCCTTTATACGCTGCCAGAGCGTCATTATCAGTAAGAAAAAGAAATATAAATTTATCTTTATGTATTCAGACATTTTAGATGCCTCCTGGTTGACAACCCTGTGATTCTCCATCACCACTGGAACCTCTGGTGGTCAACTTCAACATGCCACACTGACTTCCTGTTTCAAAAGGAAATACGTTAGCATATGGAATTAAATCACAGCTCGCGAGTCATTTCATGAGGAGTTTAAAAAAGAAGACGCCATGTCTTGGTTATCAGTCATAGGAAGTAAAATGCCCTCCACAAGGGCTACAGTGGTGCTTGAAAGTTTGTGAACCCTTTAGAATTTTCAATATTTCTGCATAAATATGAGCTAAAACATCATCAGATTTTCACACAAGTCCTAAGAGTAGATAAAGAGAACCCAGTTAAACAAATGAGACAAAATATTATACTTGGTCATTTATTTATTGAGGAAAATGATCCAATATTACATATGTGAGTGGCAAAAGTATGTGAACCTCTAGGATTAGCAGTTAATTTGAAGGTGAAATTAGAGTTTCAATCAATGGGATGACGATCAGGTGCGAGTGGGCACCCTGTTTTATTTAAAGAACAGGGATCTATCAAAGTCTGATCTTCACAACACATGTTTGTGGAAGTGTATCATGGCACGAACAAAGGAGATTTCTGTGGACCTCAGAAAAAGCGTTGTTGATGCTCATCAGGCTGGAAAAGGTTACAAAACCATCTCTAAAGAGTTTGGACTCCACCCATCCACAGTCAGACAGATTGTGTACAAATGGAGGAAATTTAAGACCATTGTTACCCTCCCCAGGAGTGGTCGGCCAACAAAGATCACTCCAAGAGCAAGGCGTGTAATAGTCGTCGAGGTCACAAAGGACACCAGGGTAATCTGTGGTTGGTTGAAGAGAGCAACTGGACTTGCTTGAAAATTCTTGAAAATGTTTCGCCTCTCATCCTAAAGGCTTCCTCAGTTCTGTCTTACTAATAGGGAGTATCCAGTATTTATCCTCTCATGGATCATCGTAGAATCCGAATCAGAATGCTGATGGCTGCATTGTAGGTGGCTGATAAAAGATGTCATAGACACCCACCTCTGTTCAATGATGGTCGTTCCAGGTTGACAAAAATGAACGATCCTCTCTGGCTAAGATGTCTGCCAGTTTCTGGAAGTCCTCTCATACTCCCGCACCAGTCGAAGGGATCTCAGCCTTTAGGATGAGAGGTGAAATGTTTTCAAGAATCTTCAAGCAAGTCCAGTTGCTCTCTTCAACCAACCACAGATTACTATGTACCTGGATGACTGAGATTCTTCACAGATATGTTTCTACGCACTTTGGGATGAGATCCCTTCGACTGGTGCGGGAGTATGAGAGGACTTCCAGAAAACTGACAGGCATCTTAGCCAGAGAGGATCGTTCATTTTTGTCAACCTGGAACGACCATCATTGAACAGAGGTGGGTGTCTATGACATCTTTTATCAGCCACCTACAATGCAGCCATCAGCATTCTGATTCAGATTCTATGATGATCCATGAGAGGATAAATACTGGATACTCCCTATTAATCAGACAGAACTGAGGAAGCCTTTAGGATGAGAGGTGAAACGTTTTCAAGAATCTTCAAGCAAGTCCAGTTGCTCTCTTCAACCAACCACAGATTACTATGTACCTGGATGACTGAGATTCTTCACAGATATG
The DNA here is from genome assembly GCF_027579695.1 of Neoarius graeffei. Taxonomy (NCBI): domain Eukaryota; kingdom Metazoa; phylum Chordata; class Actinopteri; order Siluriformes; family Ariidae; genus Neoarius; species Neoarius graeffei. The sequence continues at coordinate 38,454,287 of NC_083588.1, forward strand.
ACACCAGGGTAACTTTTAAGCAACTGAAGGCCTCTCTCACATTGGCTAATGTTCATGAGTCCATCATCAGGAGAACACTGAACAACTGTGGTGTGCATGGCAGGGTTGCAAGGAGAAAGCCACTGCTCTCCAAAAAGAACATTGCTGCATGTCTGCAGTTTGCTAAAGATCACGTGGACAAGCCAGAAAACTATTGGAAAAATGTTTTGTGGACGGATGAGACCAAAATAGAACTTTTTGGTTTAAATGAGAAGCGTTATGTTTGGAGAAAGGAAAACACTGCCTTCCAGCATAAGAACCTTATCCCATCTGTGAAACATGGTGGTGGTAGTATCATGGTTTGGGCCTGATTTGCTCCATCTGGGCCAGGACGGCTTGCCATCGTTGATGGAACAACGAATTCTGAATTATACCAGTGAATTCTAAAGGAAAATGTCAGGACATCTGTCCATGAACTGAATCTCAAGAGAAGGTGTGTCATGCAACAAGACAACGACCCTAAGCACACAAGTCGTTCTATCAAAGAATGGTTAAAGAAGAATAAAGTTAATGTTTTGGAATGGCCAAGTCAAAGTCCTGACCTTAATCCAATCGAAATGTTGTGGACGGCCCTGAAGCGAGCAGTTCATGTGAGGAAACCCACCAACATCCCAGAGTTGAAGCTGTTCTGTACGGAGGAATGAGCTAAAATTCCTCCAAGCCGGTGTGCAGGACTGATCAACAGTTACCGGAAACGTTTAGTTGCAGTTATTGCTGCACAAGGGGGTCACACCAGATACTGAAAGCAAAGGTTCACATACTTTTGCCACTCACAGATATGTAATATTGGATCATTTTCCTCAATAAATAAATAAATGACCAAGTATAATATTTTTGTCTCATTTGTTTAACTGCGTTCTCTTTATCTACTCTTAGGACTTGTGTGAAAATCTGATTATGTTTTAGGTCATATTTATGCAGAAATATAGAAAATTCTAAAGGGTTCACAAACTTTCAAGCACCACTGTACATTTGATTCCATATTTTATATGCCATCACCATATAAAATCCTTCTCTTCTTAATGAACTCGGTAGCATATTGTGTAAAGACAAAGTCAGATTTTGCTGTAATCTTCTAAAAACAAAAGGGCAAGAGCTGCTTTTCTCACACTATTTCCCTGAGAAATCTACGTTGGCATTGACACCGGTATTACCATAAAAGCTGAATCTTTGAAACTTTGTTTGTCTTACTTTTATCTCGGCTATTTACCTTGCAGGAAATTGTAATTCAACTGCACAAGGATGTTACAGAACGATGCACTGCATTACGAGGACCTGGAGAACACAGGGGAGGCTCTTATCGGGCTCATTGAGAGCAGTAAAGCTGAAGATGTTCTGAGGGCAGCACGAAAGAAACAGCAGGCACTTTTTGACCATCGCATTGAGGCTAAGAAAACAGTTACTGAGCTCTTAAACAGTAAGTGATGATCAGCTACTACAACCCCGATTCCAAAAAAGTTGGGACAAATTGTAAATAAAAATGGAATGCAATGATGTGGAAGTTTCAAAATTCCATATTTTTTTCAGAATAGAACATAGATGACATATCAAATGTTTAAACTGAGAAAATGTATCATTTAAAGAGAAAAATTAGGTGATTTTAAATTTCATGACAACAACACATCTCAAAAAAGTTGGGACAAGGCCATGTTTACCACTGTGAGACATCCCCTTTTCTCTTTACAACAGTCTGTAAACGTCTGTGGACTGAGGAGACAAGTTGCTCAAGTTTAGGGAGAGGAATGTTAACCCATTCTTGTCTAATGTAGGATTCTAGTTGCTCAACTGTCTTAGGTCTTTTTTGTCGTATCTTCCGTTTTATGATGCGCCAAATGTTTTCTACGGGTGAAAGATCTGGACTGCAGGCTGGCCAGTTCAGTACCCGGACCCTTCTTCTACGCAGCCGTGATGCTGTAATTGATGCAGTATGTGGTTTGGCATTGTCATGTTGGAAAATGCAAGGTCTTCCCTGAAAGAGACGTCATCTGGATGGGAGCATATGTTGCTCTAGAACCTGGATATACCTTTCAGCATTGATGGTGTCTTTCCAGATGTGTAAGCTGCCCATGCCACACACACTAATGCAACCCCATACCATCAGAGATGCAGGCTTCTGAACTGAGCGCCGATAACAGCTTGGGTCGTCCTTCTCCTCTTTAGTCCGAATGACACGGTGTCCCTGATTTCCATAAAGAACTTCAAATTTTGATTCGTCTGACCACAGAACAGTTTTCCACTTTGCCACAGTCCATTTTAAATGAGCCTTGGCCCAGAGAAGACGTCTGTGCTTCTGGATCGTGTTTAGATACGGCTTCTTCTTTGAACTATAGATTTTTAGCTGGCAACGGCGGATGGCACGGTGAATTGTGTTCACAGATAATGTTCTCTGGAAATATTCCTGAGCCCATTTTGTGATTTCCAATACAGAAGCATGCCTGGATGTGATGCAGTGCTGTCTAAGGGCCCGAAGATCACAGGCACCCAGTATGGTTTTCCGGCCTTGACCCTTACGCACAGAGATTCTTCCAGATTCTCTGAATCTTTTGATGATATTATGCACTGTAGATGATGATATGTTCAAAATCTTTGCAATTTTACACTGTCGAACTCCTTTCTGATATTGCTCCACTATTTGTTGGTGCAGAATTAGGGGGATTGGTGATCCTCTTCCCATCTTTACTTCTGAGAGCTGCTGCCACTCCAAGATGCTCTTTTTATACCCAGTCATGACCTATTGCCAATTAAGGCTGTGCGATATGGGGGGAAAAAATGAATATTCCGATACATTTTCTCCATTTCACGATATACAGTATATTTAAATCTCCTCTAAAGGACCCCATGAAATCTAACTTTTACTCTTCACTGTTTTCACTACAATCCCTGCAGATTAAATAACATTCTTGGTTAACTTTACAGGTGGTTTTCAACAACACATTTTAAATTTTCATGTTAGTGATTAATCACAATTGAGTTGAAATAAGACTATTTTTATTCAACAACGATGTGGCACAAACTGCAAAAACAACCTTGAAAATTGCAACAAAGGGGCAACACAATACAGAGCTCAGATCAATAAAGTGCAAGCTCAACACTGAGAGACATTTAGCCTAAATAAGAAAAGTGCTCTTTCATTAAATTATTTTTAAAAATAGAGGTAGATCTCCAAGCTATTAACCTGACTACTGAGAACCACTGGAACATTCACAATAGAGAGAGAGATTGAGGGAGAGAAGAGAGAGATCTGCAAAACATAATTTCTCTCTTTGCACACTTTTGAACTGAATGTTTTCTGGCTCTGCCTCTCAGATGTGTGTAATTCTGATATTGCCTTCTCTGTAAAATGTCTGCGACCAGGCAACTCATATTTGGGATCGAGTGCGTTTAGTAATTTTTGGAAGCCTGGTTTTTCCACTATACTAACTGGGATCATGTCTTCGGCAATGACGTTAGTGATTGCATCCGTTATAGCTCTCCATCTCTGACTCGTTTTCTCATATGGGGTGGCTTTGGAGAACGAGGCCGCTATGGTCATTTGTTTAGCTTGTGGGGGGTTTAGCTCGTGGGCAAGTAGTTCGGAGTTTAAGAGACTCTTCATACTGTCCCGGGTGAGTTTTCAGGTGATGGAACATATTTGTCGTGCTGCTGCCTTTCGTGATGACAGGTTTTTTTTGCACACTTTACAAATTGGCATTTGCTGTTCCACGTCCTCCTCGCGATATCCAAAAAATGCCAGATGACTGACCCCTTACTAGTTCTTTTAGGAACCAATTCGTCCGCTTCCATTTTTAATTTGTCGCTGAAATTAACAGAGCTTACACGGTAGCCTATGCAACACCAGCGATTGCACGAACTGAGTCAGCGCTGTAAACCGAAACTAGAAAATCTTCCTGCAAGTTCCTTTCAGCACAGAGATGTCGCCCGGGATTGGTTGGCGAGTGTGTGACGTTATTATTATTTTTTTAAATTTGTTTGTTTTTTTTAACCCTTAGGCAGCCTCTCGTGTTCCTGCCTGAGGGACAGGGAGAAAACCACTGGAAAATGTTTTAAACAAACGCAAGTTGGCAGATGACCATAAATACTCGATAGTTATGATATAATAATTTTATGCATCTCTCACAGAATTTTCGGAGATATATCAAGTATATTCGATATATCAAGTATATTCGATATATCGCACAGCCCTATTGCCAATTGACCTAATGAGTTGCAATTTGGTCCTCCAGCTGTTCCTTTTTTGTACCTTTAACTTTTCCAGCCTCTTATTGCCCCTGTGCCAACTTTTTTGAGATGTGTTGCTGTCATGAAATTTCAAATGAGCCAATATTTGGCATGAAATTTCAAAATGTCTCACTTTCGACATTTGATATGTTGTCTGTTCTATTGTGAATACAATATCAGTTTTTGAGATTTGTAAATTATTGCATTCCGTTTTTATTTACAATTTGTACTTTGTCCCAACTTTTTTGGAATCGGGGTTGTATGAGCCACCTGCCTGGTTGTGATCACTCTCAACATGAAGCTGCAAAAAGCACCGATTTTATGATGTATTCCCCAATGAATTATGTATATCTTAAATTCAGCTTCCCTTTTCTGCTCAAACGTTGCAAATGTGTGAAATGAAATATGAGTCGCTCACAATCCCCTCACACTGTGAACACAGGCTTGGTGCACTCTGAGGAAGTTGTTGGACAGAAGCTTTTGGACCTGGAGGGTCAGAAGAGTCAGATGATGCGGGAGCTGGAGAAAGTGGAGCAGGAGGTGCAGCAGAGCCTGGCCAAGAGCCACACTTTGGACTCGGAGATGCAGTATCCTTTATTCACATGCTCTTTCTGCATAGACAACTCCTATGTATCTTTTGTTATGATGTAATTTGTGTACAATAAAACAAGCAGCAATGTACACTAGCAGCAATCTGCATTTCAAAGATTCTTTATTGTCAATTCACTATATATCCAGGACATATCGGAGAATCGAAATGCCGTTTCTCTCTCACCTTACTTGTAAAAAACAGATAAAGATTACACACACACACACACACACACACAAAAAAAAAAATATATATATATATATATGAGTGATTCCACGCTTATGGGTACTGAAATGGGGACATGAACTTATTCACCTAAAACCATTTCCTTTTTTACCATCAGGTCACAAAACATGTAATCTTTAATGAATGATATGTTAAAAGATAACTTTAATTTTCTGAGATGTAATAAAAACATATTTATATGCCAAAGTCAAGCCTATGAGTTCCAAAATGATGTCTGTTACATTACTTCTGTTACGATTGTCCATCTCGCGTCTGTTACAAATTAATTACAATCTAGCTATATACCATGTTAATCTTATTGAAAGAATGTGTATGTTTATTCTACTACACATGTTTATTAATTATATTTGCTAAAACATCACCTTCCTATGTTTCAAAAAGTAATTCTACATTGTTAAAATTGAGAATATATATGTCCACAACACTTCTGTTACGTTCTGACTTTGGCATATAAATATGTTTTTATTACATCGCAGAAAATTAAAGTTATCTTTTAACATATCATTCATTAAAGATTACATGTTTTGTGACCTGATGGTAAAAAAAAGAAATGGTTTTAGGTGAATTTTTAAAAATAAGTTCATGTCCCCATTTCAGTACCCATAAGCGTGGAATCACTCATATATATATATATATATATATATATATATATATATATATATATATGGATAAAAAATTAAGAAAAACAATTTATATTTTTATATGTATATATCAATGTACAAAACAGCAGTAGTGCAATACAGTACAATAACGGAGAAGGTGCTAGAAGAGCAGCTTATGAGGCGTATAACAGTAGTGCAAATGAGCAATAGCAGCAGATACAGCAGCAATGCTAATGTTTGTGGTGTGATGTGCAAACGGATGAGGTAGTTTTCTTGTGCGAATAAATGTTACAGACCAGGGGTAGGGGGTAGGTCGTGGACAGAGTTCAGCATCCTGACAGCCTGGTGGATGAAGCTGTTTAGCAGTCTTGTGGAGCGGGCCCGGAGGCTCCGGTACCTTTTCCCTGAGGGCAGGAGGCTGAAGAGTGAGTGTGAAGGGTGGGAGAGGTCACCAGCGATGCTGATGGCTCTGCGGGTGAGACGGGAGTGATAGATGTCTGTAAGGGAGGGCCGAGGGGTGCCGATGATCTTGCTGGCCGTGTTCACTATGCGTTGCAGAGTCTTCCGGCAGGAGGCACTGCAGCCTCCGTACCACGCAGTGATGCAGCCAGTGAGGACACTCTCAATGGTGCCCCTGTAGAATGAGCACATGATGGGGGGGGGGGGGGGGGGGACTCGTGCACTCCTCAGTTTGTGGAGGAAGTAGAGGCGAGTTTGAACCTTCTTGGCCAGCGATGCGGTGTTGTTGGACCAGGAGAGGTCCTCAGCGATATGCACCACTAGGAATTTGGTGCTGCTCACCCTCTCCACTGCAGCACCGTCGATGGTCAGAGGGGGATGCTGTGAGTGACCTCTCCTGAAGTCGACTACAATCTCTTTGGTCTTCTCCACGTTCAGGAAGAGATTGTTGTCTTTACTCCACTCGACCAGTTGGCTCACCTCATTCCTGTAGTTGGCTTCATCGTTGTTAGTGATGAGGTCCACCACAGTTGTGTCATCTGCAAACTTGATGATGTGGTTGGTGCTGTAGATTGGTACGCAGTCATGGGTCAGCGGGGTGAAGAGCAGCGGGCTGAGCACACACACCCTTGTGGGGCCCCTGTGCTCAGCATGATGGTCCTGGAGATGTTACTGCCGACCCGCACGTTCTGTGGCCTCCCTGTAATAAAGTCCAGCACCCAGTTTCAAAGAGAGGTGTTGAGTCCCAAATGTCCGAGTTTTTGTATTAGCTGCTGGGGAATGATTGTGTTGAATGCCGAACTGTAATCCAAGAACAGCATTCGCACATAGGTGTTCTTTGAGTCCAGGTGAGTGATGGCTGGGTGTAGAGCAGCGGAGATAGCGTCCTCTATGGACCTGTTTGACCTATATGCAAACTGGAATGGGTCATGAGAGAGAGGGAGAATGGACTTGGTGTTCTGCATGACCAGTCGCTCAAAGCACTTCATGATGATGGAAGTCAGTGCTACGGGCCAATAGTCGTTATAGTTAAATGGGAGGGGCTTCTTTGGCACTGGTATTATGGTTGTAGCTTTGAAACACATGGGGACAACAGCTTGGTTCAGGGAGATGTTAAAGAGGTCAGCGAGGACATCCCTGAGCTCCATGGCACAGTCCTTCAGAACACGGCCAGGTATGTTGTCTGGTCCAGCTGCTTTGCGTGGGTTGATCCTAGAGAGGGTCCTCTCCACATTGGCTGGATCCAGACATACGGCCTGTTCATCCAGGGGAGGAGTGGTCTTCTGTGCTGGTGTGTTGTTTTGTGTTTCAAAGCGTCCAAAGAAGTCATTTAGGCAGTTTAGCAATGTGATGTCACTCTCACAGGTCCGTGGTGGGGGTTTGTAGTTTGTGGGGGTTTGAATGCCATGCCAGAGAGACTGTGCATCTCTGGTGTTGCTGAAGTGTCCAGATATTTTATTGCTGTACTGACGTTTTGCCTCCCTGATGCCACAGGACAGGTTGGCTCTGGCTGTTGTTACACCTGCGGTGTCACCGGCCCTAAAGGCTGCGTCTCGAGTCCGCAGGAGCCTGTGAGCCTCTCCTGTCAGCCAAGGCTTCTGGTTAGCATGAACAGTGATGGTTTTGCAGTGAGTGATATCATCAGTGCATTTAGCGATGTATGATGTCACAGCCTCAGTGTATTCCTCTAAGTCTATTGTGGTTGTTGTAAGTGGCTGCTTCTTTGAAAATGTTGCAGTGTGTAGTGCTAAAACAGTCTTTCAGAGCATAGGCGGTCCCCTCTGGCCACACACGTACCTCCTTTTGGCTCTCACTTGTCTGATGGCTCTCACTCTGGGTCTATATGCAGGTCTCAGCATGATGGTAATGTGATCTGAGAGACCCAGGTGGGGGAGGGGGGAGGCCTTGTAAGAGGCCTTGTATTTCTCATCTTATTAAATTTAGGTGTGAGGGAACAACAGTTTGTAGCTGTTTCAGTATAAATTATAACAGGAAATGGTGGTGCAGTGATGAAAACTGTCGCGTCACAGTCAGAAGGTTCTGGGTTTGAACTTCATGGCTGACTGGTGCGTGGGTTTCCTCCGGGTGCTCCGGTTTCCTCCCGCAGTCCAAAGACATGCGGGTTCAGTCAACTGGCCACTCTAAGTTACCCACAGGTGAATGAGTGTGAATGGTTGTCTGTCTCTGTGATAGATTGGCGACCTGCCCAGGGTGTACTGGGATTGACTCCAGCTTCCCCTGTGACCCTGAAGGATAAGATGATGGATAGATGGATGGAAAACAGGAAGTAGCTTGCTATACGAACAATATTAAATGTAGCTATTGGCCCTTTTCCACTACCCTTTTTCAGCTCGCTTCAGCTCACTTCAGCCCGACACGGCTCGCGTTTCGACTACCTTAGAGCAGCACGACTCAGCTCGCTTCAGCCCTGCTTAGCACCCAAAACTCGCACGGTTTTGGAGTGGGGCTGAAGCGAGCCAAACCGAGCCGAGTGGGGCTAGGGGCGTGAGCAGACACTCCCCTGTGCACTGATTGGTGAGGAGGAGTGTCCTCACATGCCCACACACGCCCTGCGAGCACGCTGGGATCTGTAAACACCGTAAACCCGGAAGAAGAAGAATTACGAATTACGAGAATTTCTGAAGCCTTATGCGCCTCGCCTCATCTATACGCTCTTGCCAGTATCTGTTGGCGTTGTTGGTGACAACAAGCCACAGCACCAAGACCAGCAACACTAACGACTCCATGTTTATTGTTTACTATCTGGGTCGTGAGACTACCTCTTAAAAGATCACTGATGTCACTGTTTGCGCCGCCTAACGACATCACGTGACGTCCACCCACTTTCGCTAACTCCACCCAGTGTGTCCACTCACTTCCAGCCAGCACGGTTCAGCGCGGTTGTAGTCGAAATGCAACTCCAACAACCCCACTCAGCTCGACTCAGCACGGCACGACTCAGCCCAACTCAGCCGCGTTGGTAGTGGAAAAGCGGCATATGAGTGAATACAAAAATGGCGTGCTGTTCTTTTTAATAATAAAAAAAAAAGAACTGTTGGCAAATTGCTGTGGTATAAAAGACTTCAGGATGTGCTTTTATAGGAAAATCAACTTTAGGGTGGTAGGCATTTATTTTCCTATAACATACAGTGGATATAAAAAGTGTATACACCCTGTTAAAATGATAAGTTTTTCTGATGTAAAAAAAAATGAGACCATGATGAATAATTTCAAAACTTTTCCCACCTTTAATGTGACCTATAACTTGTACAATTCAATTGAAAAACAAATCTGTTTCGGGGGGAAAAAAAAAGAAAAAGTACAATAAGCTGGTTGCATAAGTGTGCACACCCTTAAACTAATACTTTGTTGAAGCACCTTTTGATTTAATCACAGCATTCAGTCTTTTTGGGTTCACACCTGCCATCGATTAAACTGACTCTGATTAACCCCAAATAAAGTTCAGTGTCCTAGTAGGATTTTCCTGACATTTTACTCAGTTGCATCCTCCAGCAAAAGCCAGGGTTCACAGAGAGCTTACGAAGCATCAAAGGGATCTCATTGTTGAAAGGTATCAGTCAGGAGAAGGGTACGAAAACATTTCCACGGCATTAGATATACCATGGAGCACAGTGAAGACCGTCATCAAGAAGTGGAGAAAATATGGGACAACAGTGACATTACCGAGAACTGGAGGGCCCTCCAAAATTGATGAAAACTGGTCAGGGAGGCTGCCAAGAGGCCGACAGCAACACTGAAGGAGCTGCAGGAATTTCTAGCAAGTACTGGTTGTGTACTACATGTGACAACAATCTCCCGTATTCTCCATATGTCTGGACTATGAGGTAGGGTCAAAGAAAAACATCCAGGCCTGGCTAAATTTTTCGAAAAAAAAAAAAATACATCGACACTCCTAAAAGCATGTGGGAAAATGTGTTATGGTCTGATGAAACCAAGGTTGAACTTTTTGGCCACGATTCCAAAAGGTATGTTTGGTGCAGAAACAACACTGTGCAGCACCAAAAGAACACCATACCCACGGTGAAGCATGGTGGTGGCAGCATCGTGTTTTGGGGTTGTTTTTCTTCAGCTGGAACAGGGGCTTTAGTCAAGGTGGAGGGAATTATGAACAGTTCTAAATACCAGTCAATTTTGGCCCCAAACCTTCAGGTGTCTGCTAGAAAGATGAAGAGGAATTTCATCTTTCAGCATGAAAATGACCCCAAAAAAGTTTTGGAATGGCCCAGCCAGAGCCCAGACCTAAATCCAGTTGAAAATATTTAGGGTGACCTGAAGAGGGCTGTGCACAAGACATGCCCTCGCAATCTGACAGATTTGGAGCACTTTTGCAAGGAAGAGTGGGCAAATATTGCCAAGTCTAGATGTGGCAGGCTGATAGACTCCAGCCCAAAAAGACTGACTGCTTCAACAAAATATTAAAGGGTGTGGACACTTATGCAATCAGCTTATTGTACGCTTTTTATTTTTTATGTTTTTCCCCCAACAGATGTTTGTTTTTCAATTTAATTGTACAGGTTACAGGTCACATTAAAGGTGGGAAAAGTTTTGAAATTATTTATCGTCGTCGTCTTTTTTTTAACATCAGAAAAACCTATCACTTTAATGGGTCGTGTACACTTTTTATATCCACTGTAGTGTTTTATTCCTTACGTTCAACTTGGAGGAGTTTTTCTCTTTCTATATACATTTTTAAAGTTTGTTTCTTTGACATCATGTGTCAGATTCCTACAGAGAGAGGTGGAGAGACTCAAAGACAGTGAGAAGGAAATTCAGGCTCTGCAGCAGGAAGTAGATGAAGACACAACTGAAGTAATTCCCTCAGCCATGTAAGGAACTCCAGCTGATAGGCTCCAACAAACTAACATACTGACAGCTAGAATTTTACATAGCACAGACTAGAGCTGTATGTCAGTGAATCTGTCCTATAACATTTTTTGTCTTTTTTTTCTTATGAAATTAACTTATGACTAGTGAGTGATGGTATTAAATAACTTTTTTTTTAAAAATCGATAAAAAGGAAACGCACGAGTGAGGTTCTAGCACTCAAAGTATTGAAAGTGCACTACTTTTTTCAACCTTCCCAAGTTCTCCAACACCGCCCCATTGCTACACTCCTTCCACAAGTTTCCTGTTGCTGCCTGCATCAGATTTAGAACACTGATGCTTGCTTACTGATCCTCTAGCACAGGGGTGTTCAACTCATTTTCACTGAGGGCAACATCACTCATTGTCCATTTTAAAAAGGGCAACCATGAAATCTGCATAGCAAAATGATTAGTTTATTATTATCCCCCACCATGAAGTGCGTAGGGGGATATGGGAATGGAGTCCTTCCGTCTGTCCGTTTCAATCTGGACAAGTTTTCTCAGAAATTATGTAAGCTACATCAATGAAACTTTGCGTGCTCATATTACTATTCATGATCTAAGTTGAGTTTGAAAATCATTACGAGAAATTATTAATTTCAGAGTTATGGCCCTTGTTATTGTTAGACTTTGTACAAGTGGACTCAGTCTGAACAGGTTTTCTCAGAAACTACACACAAGGGGCGTCGTGGCTCAGGTGGATAAGGCACCATATCATAAATCCGGGGACCTGGGTTCGATTCCAACCCGAGGTCATTTCCCAATCCCTCCCCGTCTCTCTCCCCCGCTCATTTCCTGTCTATCACTGTCCTATCTAATAAAGGTGGAAAAAGCCCCCAAAAAATCTTTAAAAAAAAAAACTACACAGTTAGTTCCATAAATATTTGGACAGAGGCAACATTTTTCTAATTTTGGTTCTGTACATTACCACAATGGATTTTGAACAGAAGAATTCAGATGCAGTTGAAGTTCAGACTTTCAGCTTTAATTCAGTGGGTTGAACAAAATGATTGCATAAAAATGTGACGAACTTAAGCATTTTTTAAACACAATCCCTTCATTTCAGGGGCTCAAAAGTAACTGGACAAATTAAATAATTGTAAATAAAATGTTCATTTCTAAAACTTGGTTGAAAACCCTTTGTTGGCAATGACTGCCTGAAGTCTTGAACTCATGGACATCACCAGACGCTGTGTTTCCTCCTTTTTAATGCTCTGCCAGGCCTTTACTGCAGCGGTTTTCAGTTCTGTTTGTTTGTGGGCCTTTCTGTCTGAAGTTTAGTCTTTAACAACAGACTGTCATTGCACTTTTCGGCCAAAGCATGTAGGGAGGCGCTGTTGTGCATTAGGGGCCCCCTCCCTTGGAACTAGGGTATTTCAATTTATATGCCAAAGTCAGAACGTAACAGAAGTGTTGTGGACATATATATTCTCAATTTTAACAATGTAGAATTACTTTTTGAAACATAGGAAGGTGATGTTTTAGCAAATATAATTAATAAACATGTGTAGTAGAATAAACATACACATTCTTTCAATAAGATTAACATGGTATATAGCTAGATTGTAATTAATTTGTAACAGACGCGAGATGGACAGTCGTAACAAGTAATGTTACAGACATTTTGGAACTCATAGGCTTGACTTTGGCATATAAATATGTTTTTATTACGTCTCAGAAAATTAAAGTTATCTTTTAACATATCATTCCTTAAAGATTACATGTTTTGTGACCTGATGGTAAAAAAAGAAATGGTTTTAGGTGAATTTTTAAAAATAAGTTCAGGTCCCCATTTCAGTACCCATAAGCGTGGAATCACTCATATATAAAAGATTGATAGTATTCATTGTCTCTGACATAGTGAACCAGGATAAGGATGTATTTATTCTGATAGAGACTTCAAAGCACTTCTTTAAGTCGCTCTGGATAAAGGTGTCTGCCAAATGCAGTAAATGTACAGCGTCTTGCAAAAGTATTCATCCCTCTTGGTGTTTGTTCTGTTTCGTCGCATTACAAGCTGGAATTAAAATGGATTTTTAAAGGGTGAACACCATTTGATTTACACAACAATGCCTACCACTAAAATGGTGCAAATTATTATTTTTTTTTATTGTGATGCAAACAATAAGATGAAAAAACAAAAATCTGGAGTGTGCATAGGTATGAAACCCCTAAATAAGAGCTGGTCCAACCAGTTCACTTCATAAGTCACATAATTAGTTGATTAAGGTCCACCTCTGTGCAATTAGTGTTACATGATCTGTCACATGATGTCTGTATAAATCAACCTGTTCTGGAAGGACCCTGACTCTGCTACACTACTAAGCAAGCAACATGAAAAGCAAGGAGCCTCCAAACATGTCGGAGACAAAGTTGTGGAGAAGTATAGCTCAGGGTTGGGTTATAAAAAAATATCCCAAACTTTGAATATCCCACAGAGCACCGTTAAATCCATTATAGCCAAATGGGAAGAATATGGCACCACTACAAACCTGACAAGAGAAGGCCACCCACCAAAACTCTCAGACCTGGCAAGGAAGGCATTAATCAGAGATGCAACAAAGACACCAAAGATAACACTGAAGGAGCTGCAAAGATCCACAGCGGAGATGGGAGTATCTGTCCATAGGACCACTTTAAGCGGTACACTCCACAGAGTGGGGCTTTATGGAAGAGTGACCAGAAAAAAGTCATTGCTTAAAGAAAAAAAAATAAGAAAACACATTTGTAGTTTGCCCAACAGCATGTGGCAGACTCCCCAAACACATGGAAGACAATTCTCTAGTCAGATGAGACTAAAATTGATGTTTTTGGCCATCATGGGAAATGCCATGTGTGACGCAAACCCATCACCATGAGAACACCGTTCCCACAGTGAAGCATGGTGGTGGCAGCATCATGCTGTGGGGATAGTTTTCATCTGCAGGGACAGGAAAACTGGTCAGGACTGAAGGAAAGAGGGATGGCACTAAATACAGGGCAATTCTGGAGGAAAACCTGTTCGAGTCAGCCAGAGGTTTGAGACCGGGTTTGAAGGTTCATGTTCCAGCAGGACAATGACCCTAAGCATACTGTTAGTTACACTGGAGTGGTTTAAAGGGAAACATTTAAATGTCTTGGAATGGCCTAATCAAAGCCCAGACCTCAATCCAATTGAGAATCTGTGGCATAACTTGAAGATTGCTGTACACCAACACAACCCATCTAACTTGAAGGAGTTGGAGCAGTTTTGCCTTGAATGGGCAAAAATCCCATTGGCTAGATGTGCTAAGCTAATAGAGACATACCCCAAGAGACTTTCAGCTGTAATTGCAGCAAAAGGTGGCTCTACAAAGTATTGACTTTGGGGGGGTGAATGCCTATGCACACTCCAGATTTCTGTTTTTTCATCTTAATTATTGTTTGTGTCACAATAAAACAACAGTTTTCACCTTTAAAGTTGTAGGCATGCTGTGTAAATCAAATGGTGCTAATCCTCCAAAAATCCATTTTAATTCCAGCTTGTAATGTGACAACACAGGACAAACACAAAGGGGGATGAATACTTTTGCAAGACACTGTATTAAAGGTGTCTGTGTAAACCCTGTTATATTAGGTCCATAATAAATGTACTGCACTTACACTAACCATGCTGCTTATGTGTTGCAGATATTTAGCACAGCTCTACTGTAAGGTTACCAGAATTAAACTCGAGTTGGGTACAGAGCCTCACATATTGCGTGGAGGTAAGCAACTCTGTTCACATTTTGCTGTGTCATCTTTCCTTTTATTAACTTCTAACTAATATTGAGAGAAATACTCTAGTATAAGTAATCCTACATACCAGTGTTTCTCCATCTAGTGGGCTGCAAATTCTTTTCAAGTTTGAAGCCAAATACTAAATAGTTCAGGATGTCGTTGGGTCCCAAATCCGGTAGCAGGTTTGCCGTACGCTTTTCAAGTAGAATAAAAACATCTCATCTCAGTATCTGTAGCCGCTTTATCCTGTTCTACAGGGTCGCAGGCAAGCTGGAGCCTATGCCAGCTGACTACGGGTGAAAGGCGGGGTACACCCTGGACAAGTTGCCAGGTCATCACAGGGCTGACACATAGACACAGACAACCATTCACACTCACACCTACGGTCAATTTAGAGTCACCAGTTAACCTAACCTGCATGTCTTTGGACTGTGGGGGAAACCGGAGCACCCGGAGGAAACCCACGCGGACACGGGGAGAACATGCAAACTCCACACAGAAAGGCCCTCGCCGGCCCCGGGGCTCGAACCCAGGACCTTCTTGCTGTGAGGCGACAGCGCTAACCACTACACCACCGTGCCGCCCAGAATAAAAACATTTGTGGGTAAATTAAGAACAAGAAGCCTTTATTTTGTCACACTTAACCCACATGTGCGTGCACACAGAGAGAGAGAGAGAGAGAGAGAGAGAAAGTGCACAGCAGGCTGAATAAATATACATTTGTGGATATGGATCTGTGATTCCTGCTGGAAGAGAAGAGCAGGGAGGATTGAGAATTGAGCGGCTGTGGTTTGTTTACACCCGATACTAAAACCTGTAGCATCCTAGCAACCTTTACACAAAGCCCAGAAACTCCTATTTACCCAGGCAAAAACGAAACAGAATTTATCTTGAAATGTCCTGATCCCCAGATCTTTAACCCAGCCACATGCAAAAAGTTGTACTCCTCCATGCTCTTTCAGGTTTTCATCTGTTCATCCATGTAGAACGATGTCTGCAGCACCAGGTAGTTTGAGCTGTTGGAGAACTCAACGGATGGATAATTTTCCAGCTCATAATGAATAACTTTAAATAAAGATAAGTTGATCAGCAGAGCTGGTGGGGTCGTGTAAAATATACACAATCTTAAAAAAAACCCACTTAAATCTGTTGATTATCTGTTAATTATCTTCACATTAAGTTAATTAATAGTATGCATAACTATTTTTGTATTTAGTTATGGCTACAATATGATCAAAATTTATTCTACTAATATCAGATTTAGCGAGTAAATTTCTCTTTCATAGGAAAAATCCTTCTTTGTTAGCGTGTAAGGATCCAGTCCTGTTGAGTGCTTTCTATACCCACTTCTTTTGAGTGTACTTTTGGTGTATAACTTGCTTGTTTGCTGAACACAAACATGGCAATAAGTTCTTGTGTTAATGGACCAGACTCCACTTTTGGATCATTAATCCCTTTTGAGTGAGAATGCCCTGTATGCATGGTTTTATGTTGGCTTCTGGCACATCCGTACAGTTTTAAATACAATACCTACAATTAAAAACAGTTTGTTTTTATTGCATTTATTTAATTCCTGAGCTCCCATCTGTAACAGGGAGTGATGTTGCGTCACGTTAATACACTTTACAACAGGTTATTAGAGTCTAATAGAATAGATGAGCCAAAATATTTGGGGATCTTTTTTAATGGGCCCCGACTCGTTACAAGTATGAATAGGTGGGCCTTGACGCAGAGAAGGTTGAGAACCCCTGACATATATACAGTATTTCTACATGTAGTTATGTACAGTGAATAGAGCTATACATGAAGCTCATTAGGTTCAACAAATTTTGATGAATATGTCAGGCATTGAGTTGACAGCATTAAGGGTGACTAACCCTTCTAGAAGAGACTTGCCCTGAGTTTGAAATCGCTCACTCATTCACTACTCCATATATAGGGAATTACTATATAGAGGACTATATAGTGAGCTCATTGGTAAAATGAAAAAATGCTTTCGGACACTAGTCCACCGCGCTGGTATTTATGGCATTACTGTCGCACAATGAAAATGTGCCAGATCAGTCGGCTGGTGAGTTTTCAAAATGATAAATACATATTATACTGAGCGTATTTCCCACATTAATCAATACAAAGTACTTGCATCTTTCAGTTTTTTTAAATCAAGGCTGAATACTTTTCTTCTTTGCTGCTGCCTTTTATTAAATCAAATTTGAGACTTTTAATTTGATTTCTTTCAGCGCAACCGCAATGCATGATGGGATATATTGCTTGGTTAGTGACCATCGGTTGTACACTACTTTTCGTGATGCACTGTGGGATACTTTGAGTGCACTATATAGGGTGTAATAATTCTCACTATCGTTTCGGACAGCACTACAAAATGGCAAACTCACTATGTAGTGCCCTGTATAGTGAGTACGGTGCGATTTTGGACACAGGGTTAATCTCACAGTCTGAGTCTGTGGTGAGAGAATAATCTGTCTCTGGTTATGCAAATCAGTCTAGGAAGGTGAAGGTCATGCGTTTCAGTGCTTCCCCTAAGTTTACAGGTTGAGGGTGTGTGTGCTGGATGAGGATGGACACCTGCAGGACCCCTCTCCACGGCTCCTATTACAGAGCATTTGGACCTGAACAGACAGTTACAGGAATCATATTTAAGTCTTCACACTTATTTTAGAACTATAATAAGGACAATTTTTACAATAGAACTGCACTCCTGTGTTTTTTTTTTTACCTTAGTGTGGGGGGGTCCCAAATATAGTGTTAAAGGAAACACCGAGTTTTCTCTAAACCACCTGAAGGTGAACACACTGTTTTTCCAGTGTTTTATTTGTTAAAATAATACACAGGAACACTGAACAAGAGGTAGGATGCAATTTCAGCTACCAGAATACTGCCTCCAAAACTGTCTATATGATCCACATGATCTGTAGGAGGGGCTTTGGCGGAGATGGCGGAGCGTGCGGAATTGAAGCGTCGGTGTGATGTGGGTGCGTTTGCCTGCATTAAACCTATGATTTATCACACCACGAATGGAGAAACAATAGTTGAAGATGAACTGCTGAACTTTCTTTTGATTAAGTCGAGAACTCTTGACCAAGACAATATTATTAAGATTGTCAAGTCCAGTTTCGGTTCGCAACGGATTGAAGACTCCAAAGCCGTAATGGCTGAGTTGTTTCCTGATAGCAAACGCTGGGCCTCTCAAAGAGGAGAGAAGAAAGATGAAATCTACATCAAAATGTGTTTGGCTGTATTTAAGGAGAAAGGGGCGCTAACAAGATTTGTGTCCCATTACATTGACGAACTGCCTCCCATCTCATTCAAACATGTTGATGTTTCTGCGCTACTCGGAAGAATTTTGCAGATTAATACTGACATTGAACTTTTGAAGACTTCCCTTACTTCACAGGTGACTGCATGTGAAAAACTGCTGGAGGTATCCAACTCCCTTAACCAGCGTTTGGTGGTGGTGGTGGAAAACCCCAACGCGATTGATGTGGGGCGTGGTAACGACGTCTCCTCGAAGGAAAGCCACCTGATTATGCGTACTCCTCTGCGGCCTGCTGAAGCGGGCCCAGCGGGCAAGAAGTCTGATTTGGGCCCAAGCTTGGCTGTGGTGGAGATGGTGGTTAAGCCAGGGGAATCTCCCCTTACTGCCTGTAAAGACCTATGACGGGACAAGGAGTGTACGAATGAGGGTGAATCCCTGGGCTTGTCCCTTGCTCCCTGGAGTGAAACAGCTCTGGGGAAGATTGAACATACTAGCTGGAGTACTGTGGTGAGGGATGGCTGCAAACGAAAGGCAGTCCCAGAGAACTCATCACCGGCATGCTGTTAAATCTCGTGTTGTGAAACCTCAAGTTAGGTATACACGGAAAAAAACTGCCATTACTGGGACTGCGGTGACAATGTGGAACTGTCTACTGTAAAAACGAAGATGATCAGTGTGTTTGCTATGAGATTCAATTCGAACCTTGATGCAGATACTCTCCATCTCTTTCTACAAGGACAGATGAACCGTGAGGTGAAGTGTAGGAAAATAGAGACTTCACGCAGTAGATATAGCTCCTTTTGCGTTACAGCTGCATGGGATGACTGAAAGGAAATGTATAATCCCCTGTTTTGGCCTGCTGGGTCAGTCGTCAGACGTTACTTCGAGCCTCGCCGTACTAGAGGAGCAACTGGTGGGGCGAATCACCCAGAGAGAATCGGAGGGGGATTGCCCTGCCTAGGAGAGAGTGAGGGTCTGTCGGTCCCTGGTGCGAGAGCATCCGCAGTCTCTACGGGCATGTTAGCAGAGACTGAGGAGACCAGCAGCCCAAACAGGAATAACACAGACTCATAATGCGGGTGGCGTCCTACAACTCTCGTGGTCTCCGAGTAGGGGACACGGCCGCAGACAAGGCAAGGCGACTGGTTGTGGATACACTTCTGGACGATTGTGATATCTTGTGCATTCAGGAGAGCTGGCTGGCCAAGCAGGACTTGGATAAATTAAATAACCTGCACCCAGACTTCCATGGTGTGGGTGAATCTACCACGGACCTCAGTACGAGAATCGTCAGAGGTAGGATAGCTGGGGGAGTGGCTATTTTATGGAATATGAAATATGACTCTATGGTTAAAGTTGTGTGTCTTAATGTGGACTGGGCCATTGGTCTTGAAGTTAATTGCAATGGAAAGATTTTTATTATTCTTATATATATATATATACACTCCATACGAATCATATGATCATGTTGATGAATATGTCAGTAGGCTTGCTTTTGTAGAATCCTTTATTGAAGATAACAACTTGTCTTGCATCTATGTTTTGGGTGATTTTAATGCAGACTTGACCGATAATAAGTCGTTGTTTGCTAAACATATGTTAAGGTTCTCAAATGACGCTAACCTGGTAATTTCAAGTAAAGTGCTCTTGCCTGACTCAAGTTATACTTACGTTAGTGAAGCATGGAATACTACTTCGTGGTTAGATCACATAGTATCCACTGTTGATGCTCATGCCTCATTAGAAAGCATTGAGGTTTGTTATGGGTTAGCTACCTCTGACCATATTCCTATTGCCACGGTATTAAATGTGGACAATGTACCGAAAAAATGAGGAGGTCAGTGAGGCTAAGATAGATTGGGGTAAACTGTCTGATGGTGCTGTCCTCAAATATTGCTTCAATTCAGAAGATCTTTTGAAAAAGGTATATTTGCCCATGAATGCCATTTGTTGTACTAATGTTAACTGTGAGGACTCTTCCCATGGAGAAAGTTTGTGTAATATGTACAATGACCTAGTGGGAGCTCTACTTGGGGGCTAGCAAGTCACTGCTCACTCATTCTAGGAAGGCCAAGAATATCAGGGCAGGGTGGAATAAGTTTGTTGCTAGTCATCATGCTGAAGCTAATGAAGCCCATAGGGCCTGGGTAATAGCTGGTAGCAGGGTTCCCACGGGTCCTTAAAAAGTCTTAAATACAACTTTCGGTTTTCAAGGCCTAAAAACGTCTTAAATTGTTTGGAATGACTGGAATTTTCGAAAGGGAGGTATTTAATTTAATATTGGACCGAACGAGTGAAATGTCTCCGTCCGGTTTGGGGTATTTTTTTAACCGTAATTTTAAAAGTGACCAGCGTACCTTTTGGGGGCAGCATTGGTTCTGTGCATCTTCTATGCATTCTGTAAACAAGAACTAATGTTAGGAGGCTACTGGAGGAAGGCTACATCCACACGACAACGGCAACGAGATTTTATTAAAAAAAATATCACGTCCACATGGGCAACGGATCAGTAAAATATCAGGTACATATGGCAACGCAATGCTTGCTGAAAACGATGCAATACACATGCCACACCTCTGCGTGCGCTGTAAGACGGTCCCATCGGAGACACCAGAACAATAGAAGAAGTAGGATGCATGCGCATAAACCCCTTCTTCTACCCGGCGTGAAGCACTCACAGGAACAAACACACAACAACAAGAAGAAGATGGCTGCGACTACGCGAGGAAATCGTGCCTTCTGTGTGTACAAATTAGTTTTATTAGTGTGCATAGTTTTATATAACTTAATTTTCTTATTGTGTGTGAACATTTTGAAAAGCATTTTTATATAATTTATATAACTTTTTATATTGTGTGTGAACATTTTGAAAAGCAGTCTTATCCAATAAAAAAAAGAAATTCAAGAAATGGTTCAGTTACTTGTTTATTTAAAAGAAAAGCTGTATACAAAAGTGAATGCAATGCAGTGGTTCATACACAACCGTGAGAGTGCTGCTTGTTCTAGTCATGTGGTTGTGACGTCATCGTAAACAAATCTGTTCTACTCATCCAGACGACTTCGCAACGGCGCCGTTGCCAGATTTTTCCACTCTGGAACCCGTTCTCAAAAAATTTCGTTTTGGGGCACCCAAAACGCCGGTGCCGTGTGGACGCCAGGCCGAAACAATAAACAATTT
The DNA here is from genome assembly GCF_027579695.1 of Neoarius graeffei. Taxonomy (NCBI): domain Eukaryota; kingdom Metazoa; phylum Chordata; class Actinopteri; order Siluriformes; family Ariidae; genus Neoarius; species Neoarius graeffei. Next base: position 38,475,519 of record NC_083588.1, read on the forward strand.
TATCAGATTCACCTGAATCCGTTGCCGTGTGGACAGGGCCGAAGTGTGGTGTGGTTGGTGTGGTGTGGTGGTTGTGAAGAGTGAGAGATATGCAGGTAGCTTACATGGGCGCTAGAAAGCGTTGATAATTATGGGAAGATGTCTGTTTAACGACAAGTAGTTGGGGGATGACAAATACTCCCAAAATAAGGAGAAGAATCGTTTGCGATAAAAAGCGCTGGATAGCACAAATGTGTTTAAAGCCGGTACCGCAGCGCTGGGGACACGGCGGACTGGGAAACTGGTTTTTCACGGACACGAGGCGCGCGCGTGTGTTAGAGGTCAAGCGCTCCGGAGTGAAACGCAGGGGGGTTTGTGCATGCGCACAAAAGTCAGGTGGAAAATGGGACTTATAGGAAATACTCATAATAATGATTAGCATCATTTTTTTACATAATTAACATTGTTTATTGTACTAAGTTTAATATAAATATATAAACAACCTTTATTTCAAAACTCAATTAGAAAGAACTCCAGAAAATACAATAATTCTAAATATAGTACAATATAAATAATTTGTACAAAAAGTTTTTTTTTATTACTTATCGTCTACAACAGTGTTTTTAATATAATAATAAGAATAATATTAACAACCACTAATAATAATTAGTAGTAATAGTAATTATTATTGATTATTAATCATTACTACTTATGAATTAGTGATTAAGTACTAGGGATTATTAAATGTTATAAAATTAAGTTATTAAAAATTATTACAAATTATTACAAATTATTAATTGGTAGAATACAAACAAATACTCATGGATTATAGATAATTTTTTAAAATAGTGAACATTGATATAAAATAACTGCACTACTACTACTACTAATAATAATAATAAACAATAATACGACTAGTAATACTTGTTAATGTTATTATTTTTATCAGTTCAATTGTTATATCAATGTTCACTATTAAAAACAAATGATCTATAATCCATGAATAATTTTGTATCACTACTACTAATAATAATTACTACTTTTTTAATAATAATTTTAACTAATCTTATAACTCAATTTTATAGCATTTTTATAATCACTACTTATTTATTAGTATAATTTAGTAGTTGATAATAATTACTACTTATTATTAAATTACATTTTGATAATCACTGCTTATAAATTAAGTAGTAATTAATAATACTGGATTATAATTGCTACTTTATTAATATAGCTAATAAGTAGTGATTAAAATGTTAAAATTGAGTTAATTTTTTTTATTATTATTAAAAAAGTAGTTTATTTATTATTATTATTATTAGTAGTAGTAGTAGTAGTAATACAAACAATTATTCATGGATTATAGATAATAATTGATTATTTTTGAATAATGAACATTGATATAACAATTGCACTGATAAGTAGTTTACAGTTATTACAACACATTGATTAATATTGATAATGGTTATGAAAGGTGAGTTGTTTTTCTGTGTTTAATGTAATGCTCTGATGATTGTATGACTGCATAAACAGGTTTATGCTGTTACCTGCTATAATGCAGAAGATACTCGAGAACTTCCTCAGCCAGCTGTATACTGTACCACACTCAGACTGATTTTGCTGTCGGACACAAAATCACGCATCATCAAAGATAATCTTTGGGGACTGAAATAATGCCGGCTAAGGTTGTTCAGCTGGTTCGACTTGCCGTTTATTGTTTTCGTTTTTGAAATGATTCATGGTGTTTTCTCCAGTAAACACCAGTCTTCTCCTTGCTGCTACAGTAGTTCTGCAGGCCCAAAACACACGACTTTGCTTCAGCTGTTTGCATGTCTGACAGTTTCCATTGATGCACCCTGTTGTTCACCAATTGTGTGCATTCTTCTTAAAGTTAGTAAAAAAAAACTATTGCAGAAAACAGTTTTAAGTTGTCGTATTTATCATTTTCTTTGCCATGGTACAGTCTTAATTTTTCCATTTAGAGGTCTTGGAAAGGTCTTAAAAGTCTTTAAATTTGTACTTGAAAAATGTGTAGATACCCTGGGTAGGCCCAGGCAGGGGCCGGAGCTGGAATATAAAAAGAAAATTAATGCTAGGTATAAATATGCACTGCGGTACATAAGCAAACAAGAGCCGGTATTGAGTGCTCACTCCATGGCTGATAATTTGCTAAAAAATGATGAGACTAACTTCTGGAAAGAGGTAAAAACCCTTAATAGGGCTAAAACTGCTCTTCCATGTAATATAGAGGGGGTAACGGATGCAGAGGACATAGCTGACCTCTGGAGGCAGCATTACGCAGCCTTGTTTAACTGTATCAGGAGTGAGCCTTATCATGTTGGTAAAATAGAAGAGGAAAATATTTATTTCTACACCAATGATGTTCTTAATGCCATAGGGCAACTTGCAGACAAAAAAAGCTAGTGGCCTGGACAATATAACAGCAGAGCATTTAAAGTTAGCTGGCCCAAGGCTGGCAGTGCTGCTGTCTATATGTTTTACTGGGCTGGTGACTCATGGTACATTGCCAGAATCCATGATGTCAGTAATTCTAGTCCCAGTTATTAAAGATAAGGCTGGTAAAGTTGGTAGTGTTGATGATTGTAGACCTATAACACTTGCCAGCACTCTTTCTAAAGTGCTGGAAAGATTGATCTTGGACAGGTTAAGTGGTTATATAACCACCACTGACAGTCAGTTTGGATTTAAGCTCAGGCATAGTACTGACCAGTGTATTTATGCTTTGAAAGAGGTCATTGAGACATATAGAAGACAGGGTTCCACTATGCTGATAGGTTTTGTAGATGCATCTAAAGCCTTTGACCATGTTAATCACTTTAAGCTGTTTAACAAGCTCAAGTATAGGGGTGTGCCCAGTAGCTTAGTACGCATACTGGTTTATTGGTATGCTAACCAAAGTATGCAGGTTAAATGGGGGAGCATCTTTTCCACCCCTTTTAAAGTAGGTGATGGGGTATGGCAGGGGGGAATTCTATCCCCAGCCCTATTCAACGTAGAGCCTTGCACTCCCGCGGGACCCGCCGCAAAGCAATGCGGCACGGGACGAATTTTGAAAGCTCATTGCGGGCGCGGGCGGGACCGGAAGTGCACATATGCGTGCGCGGGTGGGAGTGGGAGTGCACATATGCGGCGCGGGCGGGAGAGGTGATAAGCTGTAGTCCCGCTAACTAAAAACGTGCTTGAAATAAAATTTATAAATAATTAATGTCTATCATATATAATTTGTGCTGGATATTTTATTTGGCATTAATAAAAACACTCCAAGATATCTAAATTTGCAGAGAAAGTCAGTTTGCCAGATTGAGTGAGAAATGGTATCTTAAACTTTCCATTGATCACCCTAAGGGGAAATTCTTTGATCACTCTAATGACTCGTAGTTCACACCCAGCTAACAAAAGAACCATGAGTGAATTGATTTACTTGTTGCGTTAGTCTACAACTTTAATCAGAGAGACAGGTTACACAGTGACGGTAGGCTTGACTCAATGCTATCCCAGAAATCCTTCCTGTAATATGCAAATTTGGCTGTCCAATCAGAGGCGGCCAAATTTGCATATTACAGGAAGGATTTCTGGGATAGCATTGAGTCAAGCCTACCGTCACTGTGTAACATGTCTCTCTGATTAGAGTTGTAGACTAACGCAAGCAGTAAATCAATTCACTTCTTTTACTAGCTCTGCTTTGCAATAAAAAAAAAAAAAAACATTGGTACAAAGCAGGCCCATTCACTTTTTTTATGCTGATCAGAGAATTTCAATGGTTTCTCATGTGATTAAAAATGTGTGATTTGCGATTAAATATTTTAATCGTTTGACAGTACTTATTATTATTATTATTATTATTAGAGATACTACATGCTGAATTCAGAAACAAGGTAAACAATAACAAACGTGAGCTGTAGATCTTTATGCTCAAATCCATTGAAAGTAGGGGGCGGGGCACCATCACGCTGTGTCAAGACAAGAACTTTCCTGAGAAATAACGCGAACGTCTGCATCATGCGGGATTTGCGGGCGGGAGCGGGACTGAAAATCATAATTTTTTTGTGGGCGCGTGCGGGAGCGGGCCTGAAAATCATAATTCTTTGCGGGCGGGAGTGGGACTGCACAATGCGGGCGGGAGCGGGACTGAAAAATCCGACCCGCGCAGACCTCTAATTCAACGTTTATATGGATGACCTGTCTAGGCAGTTGGGGGGGTGCCGGACAGGGTGTATGGTAGGCGATACCTTGATTAATCATTTTCTATATGCAGATGACCTTACCATTCTATCCCCCAGTAGCAGTGGGTTAATGGCTGCTTAATATCTGTTCTAATTATGTGGTGGAGTTTGACATTAAGTATAATGCTAAGAAGAGTGTGGTAATCAGAGACTCAGATCGTTGGCGCGCCCGTGTCTAAGACGCACTATTTCAAATAATGAACGCGTTGTCGAGAGGGGCAGGGGCCAATATGGACGCGAGCATTTTATACCCTATTTGGAACGTTTCGTGGCGTATTACTTGACTTCATGGTCTCAATATCGAAAATCTTGCACAAATATGCAACTTCCAACATAATTATCTGGATAGTCAACAGATTTCAGCATCGGATGAATTTGTTTTGACTGCCGCCATATTGAATATACGTCGGACCCGTTCGTGTATTTATGCCGCCCCGTTTGTAGCGTCCCAAGCGAGTAAAACCTGATCCAAGTCTTTCGTTAGTTGGCGTCTTATGGTCTATGTACGAATATTCGAAAGAGACAAGAAAACATGGATAAGAAAAAAAAGAAAAATACATCTATTTTGTCATTCTTCGGCAGAAAGAGAGTACATTCACCTGAAAAAACTGATACCCCTGATACCCAAGGTAATTAGTCATACTAGATTTACAACAACAGCTACTAGTGCAACATCAACTACTACAACAGCAACCACTACTACTACTAATGGTTGAAATTGGTTGTACAGTGTACTGCAGGCAGCAACACACCAGAAATTGAATCAATCAAAACTAAGATGATGTCAGATGATCTGATCATTACTTGTATAAGTTGTTACTATGGTTGTTAAACATTAAAGAAATGTTCAGAGATTGAGTTCAATTATTTTATTTTCTATCATCACAAAATACTGAACAGCATGCAGAACAATCATAGACATACATATACACACATCCTGATTCTGATGACTTAATCAACTGTTGTATCATTAGTATCAGACATTATTAATTTTCAAACTTCATAGCCTGAATTTGAACCCAAGATTGAAGATTCAGCATCCCATCTGATTCTCTGAAATTAGAAGTAGAGATGATTAGAGACGAGCAGAATTAGACCGTCACAGCATGCAAAAAACAAACCCATTCTTGTGCTATAATTTACAAGGAGGAGATAATATAGATGTGATATATAGTGGCCTGTGGTTGAATTCCAAAATATTGCCACTGATTAAACAATATCTCAGTATATTTGGTTGAAGCATTGATTTTTGTCATCTACATTGCTTCATATGGCTTCTAATACCAAAAAAAACACCAGAATTGAGAAGGAAAAACCAGCCCCTGGGCTGCCCCAGCTGTTCATTGGGCTCGCTTTGCTCACTAGGTTCGCTTCAACTGAAGGATAATCACTGGGCCCCCCATTGTAGAAATGGGCCCCTGTTTTTTCCCAGGAGGGGCCCTGTGGGCCCCTTGACCTGCAAAACAATCTGAGTCTCCGGGTAATGGTTCGTAGGACCAAGGATGACATAGAAATTAAGTTCCCTACTTTTTATCTATCAGGGGAAGAGCTGGGGGTGTCCAATTCTACTAAGTACTTGGGGCACATTATTACTGATACATTGGAGGACGATGCTGACATGAGTAGACAGAGGAGGTTGCTCTATGTACAAGCTAACATGCTGGTCAGAAAATTTCAGCACTGTTCTGTTGATGTTAAGGTAAACCTGTTTAGAGCCGACTGCTCCCCTCTTTATACAGCTCCACTCTGGGTGAAGTACAAGAAGGAGAGCTTGCGTAAGTTGAAGGTGGCGTATAATGACTGTCGATACTCCTGAACAAACCAAGGAGCACTAGAGTCAGTGATGTTTTCTGTAAACTGGGACTAACCACGTTCATGGCACTGTTGAGGAACCTCACCTTTAAGTTTATGAGCAGGCTGGACCGCTCTACAAATGAGACAATTGTTCTGATGACAGATCCAGGTCATAGCTCTGTCAGGTATACCTCTAAGATCTGGAAACATTGGCATGAGTGCCTTTTTTTTGGCTTTTTTGTTCTTCCTTTTTTTAAATATTTATGTAATGTTTTTGTTGTATGTAATGTAATGTCTGTTTTGTGGGCCTTGAGTCTGTATTAAAGTATACACACCATCCCAAATCCGAAAAAGTTGTTACGGTATGGAAAATAGAAATAAAAAAAAAAGCAATGATTTCTAAATTAACTTTGACTTGTATTTCATTGCAGACAGTCTGAACCCAAGACATTTCATGTTTTGTCTGATCAGTTTCATTTCATTTGTTAATATACAGTGCTGAGCGTAAATGAGTACACCCCCTTTGAAAAGTAACATTTTAAACAATATCTCAATAAACACAAACAATTTCCAAAATGTTGACAAGACAAAGTTTAATATAACATCTGTTTAACTTGTAACGTGAATAATATAAACTTAGATGACACATTTTGTCAGTTTTACTCAAATTAGGGTGGTGCAAAAATGAGTACACCCCACAACAAAAACTACTACATCTAGTACTTTGTATGGCCTCCATGATTTTTAATGACAGCACCAAGTCTTCTAGGCATGGAGTGAACAAGTTGGCGACATTTTGCAACGTCAATCTTTTTCCATTCTTCAGCAATGACCTCTTTTAGCGACTGGATGCTGGACGGAGAGTGATGCTCAACTTGTCTCTTCAGAATTCCCCATAGGTGTTCGATTGGGTTCAGATCAGGAGACATACTTGGCCACTGAATCACTTTCACCCTGTTCTTCTTCAGAAATCCAACAGTGGCCTTAGATGTGTGTTTAGTCATGTTGGAAAAGTGCATGACGACCAAGGGCACGGAGTGATGGCAGCATCTTCTCTTTCAGTATAGAGCAATACATCTGTGAATTCATGATGCCATCAATGAAATGCAGCTCCCCGACACCAGCAGCACTCATGCAGCCCCACATAAGGACACTGCCACCACCATGTTTCACTGTAGGCACCATCATGGGTGCAAGTTTTCTGGCATGTGTTGGAAGCTCCGGTTTATTCGGTTCTGAAAAAGTCATTTTTCCAAATCGTGTAAATCCATTGAGATTTTCGGGGGGGTGGCCCCCTCACTGTCTTACTCTCAGCGTATTACCGGGTTACCGCGGTACAGTCTCTTCGCCACAAACCTCATTCAACTTGTATGCCGCTCACCGACGAGCGGTCCTGACTAGCCCATTGTTTCACGGTGTTATACATGTGTAATATCATGTTTCATGCATGTAGCACGTCGTTCGACCAAATCAACACCGCTATTCCCATGAGTCGCCGTTTCTTCTGGTGCAAGTTAGAACGGTGCTTTTGATTGGCTCACTGTTAACTGCCATCCAATGAAACTTCAGCTTTTATAATAAGCCTTATTTCGCTTCCCTCCCTTGCGATAGATCCACGTGCTTTGCCTCTGGTTGCTGATTAAAATATGTCAAAATGAAGTTTTTATCGGAAGGCTCCAATACAAAAGAATAAGAAAAGACGTCTAGAAATAAATGGAGATGGGAATGGTTAAGCGAGTGTGACAAAATCGGTGACAAATGGGGAATATGGCTGAGAAAACCGGACGTCCCGGGAGTTGCGTATTGTGACTGCTGTTCAAAGACTATCAAGTACAGCTCCAGCGGGAAGAAGGGACTTAAAAGTCAAGCCGATGAGACTAATCACTTGAAAAACGAGAAGACTGTCCAGTCAAACCGGGTACAGTAACTTAAGGTTTATTTATTAATGTCAGACTGTATCGTTATTGAATTGATTTGTGAAATAAGGGACATTGTTAAACTTGTACCACATACATTCAACTTTGATAGGTAGTGTATATGATGCAAGTTTAATAATGATTGAGGGAAGGGGGGTATGAAGCTGGGCACATGCCCCCTAGACCAGCCAGGCTAGGCCGGAGTAAGGGGACATTATGCTCATTTTTTTTTTCACTTATGATCGTTAACTTGAATTGATTTGTGAAATAAGGGACATTGTAGAAATTAGGGACTCATTTGTAGTCAGTAATGGATTATGAAATATAGATATTTTTGTATGGAAAAAGCTGAATCTTGTTATTTGCTAAAATCCAGGAGTTTCTGAGGACATCAAGACGTGTGGCCCCTTATTTTAACTCAAGCTGTGTATATATTGTAAAAAAGGTATCACAGCAAAAGCATATTAAAAATGGTTGTTTCAACATTTAAATTAGTAGTTGCTAGATGTTTTGAAATATCAAGCCTTGTACTTGAAATATTGTTATTTCAGATGAATTGATGAAATGTATAAAACATTTGATGTGAATATGCAAATCATATAACTATTAATATTATAAATGTTTGCATGAGATTGCATGACAGACAACCATTTTAACTTGAAATTTAAATTTTTTTTCGAAACCCCCCCCCCCGCGCAGCCATGCAGTCTGACTTAGTCAGACTTTTCAGGTTTTTGAAAATTTTATACTTGCACCCATGCACCATGCATTTTTCTTTGTATTCCTCACCTTTGCGACGCCATACAGTTTTGAAGCCATCAGTTCCAAAAACATTTATCTTGGTCTCATCACTCCAGAGTATAGAGTCCCAGTAGTCTTCATCTTTGTCAGCATGGGCCCTGGCAAACTCTAGGTGGGCTTTTTTGTGCCTGGGCTTTAGGAGAGGCTTCTTTCGTGGACGGCATTCATGCATGCCATTCCTCTGCAGTGTACGCCGTATTGTGTCACGGGAAATAGTCACCCCAGTTTGGCTTTCTACTTCTTTAGATAACTGCAGTGAACTTGCATGCCGATTTTCTTCAACCCTCACCAGAAGACGCTGTTGTCGAGGTGTTAACTTCCGTGGACGACCTGGACGTCTCTGTGAGATGGTTGCAGTTCCATCTTTCTTAAATTTTTGTACCACTTTTGCTACAGTATTCTGACTGATAAGTAAAGCTTTGCTGATCTTCTTGTAGCCTTCACCTTTGTGGTGTAATGAAATTATTTTCTTTGGGGAATTCTGAAGAGACAAGTTGAGCATCACTCTCCATCCAGCATCCAGTCACTAAAAGAGGTCATTGTTGAAGAATGGAAAAAGATTGATGTTGCAAAATGTCGCCAACTTGTTCATTCCATGCCTAGAAGACTTGGTGCTGTCATTAAAAATCATGGAGGCCATACAAAGTACTAGATGTAGTAGTTTTTGTTGTGGGGTGTACTCATTTTTGCACCACTCTAATTTGAGTAAAACTGAAAAATGTGTCATCTAAGTTTATATTATTAACCTTACTTTCACGTTATAAGTTAAACAGATGTTGTATTAAACTTTGTCTTGTCAACATTTTGGAAATTGCTTGTATTCACTGAGATATTGTTTAAAATGTTACTTTTCAAAGGGGTGCACTCATTTACGCTGAGCACTGTACCTCCATTCCTGTGTTTCAGACCTGCAACACATGGATTGGGGCAATTTAGGTCTAGTAATGAGGTCAAACAATTAAATAATGTGACGTCAACAGGTGATTTGTAATCATGATTTGGTACAAAATCAGTATCCAGGAAAGGTCTAGTCTTTGAGGAGCAAAGATGGGCCGAGGATCTCCAGTTTGTCAATATATGCGTGAGAAAATTATTGAAATGTTTAAAAACAATGTTCCTTAAAGAAAGATAGGAAGGGATTTGGATATTTCACCCTCTACGGTGCATAAAATCATTTAAATGATTCAGGGAATCTGGAAGAATTGCAGTGCATAAAGGGCAAGGGCCCAAGCTTAAGCTGAACACCCAAGAGCTCCGACCTTCTGACAGCACTGCATCAAGAACCGTCATTCATCTATAGCTGATCTAACCACATGGGCTCCGGATTACTTTGGCAAGTGCTACGATATGGAGTTACATCCACAAATACCAGTTAAAACTTTACTGTGCAAAAAGGAAGCCTTATGTTAACTATGTCCAGAAGCACTATCGACTTCTCTGGGCTCGGAGGCATCCGGGACAGACCATCACACAGTGGAAACGTGTATTGTGGTCAAACGAATCCGTATTCCAGGTCCATTTTGTAAGAAATGGACAATGTGTGCTCCGGACCAAAGATGAAAAGGACCATCCAGACCATTACCAGGAGCAAGTCCAAAAGCCAGGGTAAAATAATGGTATGGAGTTGTGTCAGTGCCCTTGGCAAAGGTAACTTACCCTTCTGGGATGGCAGCATTAATGCAGAAAAGTACATTAAGATTTTGGAGCAACATATGCTGCCTTCAATACGACATCTTTTCCAGGGAGATTTCAATAAGCCAACGCAAACCACATTCTGTAGACATTACAAAGGAATGGCTGTGGAAGAAGAGGGTGCCTGTCCCCTCAGTCCCCAATGCTGAAGGTGTGGCAAACTTTGAAACGAAAAATATGATGACCCCGTACTCTTGTGCACCTTAAGACCTGTTTGCAGGAAGAATGAGACAAAATAACACCTGAAACACTTGATCACTTGGTGTTTTCAGTCCTTTTAAGTGTTGTGAAAAGGGATGGCAACATTATAAAGTGGTAAATGCTTGACTGTCCCAACTTTTTTTTTTATGCCTCCGCCACCGTAAGGTGCAGGAGGCATTATGTTTTCGGGTTGTCCGTCTGTCGTGCGTGCGTCCTGAAACCTTGTGAACACGATATCGCAAAGGCTAATGAAAGGAATTTCACCAAACTTTTTCATTATTTGTGCACTTTGGGACAAACATGAACTGATTAGATTTTGAGATCAAAAGGTCTAAGGTCAAGGTCACTGTGAGATCAAATGTCTGTCCGAAAACCTTGTGAGCACAATATCTCCAAGGCGAATGAAAGGAATTTCACCAAACTTTCACCATTTGTACATTTGGGGACAAAGATAAACTGATTCGATTTTGAGATCAAAAGGTCTAAGGTCAAGGTCACTGTGAGGCCAAATGTGTGTCCGAAAGCCTTGTGAACACAATATCTCCAAGGCTGATACACGTAATTTCACCAGGTCAAGATTACTGTGAGGTCAAATGTCCATCCCCAAATCACAACTTAATAAGGCGTGTAGTCTACCGGGCGGAGGCATCCCCATCAACGCCGTTGGCGGCGAGTTCTATCTAGTTTTTTTTTTTTTAATGTGTTGCAAGAATCAAAAATGAAATGAGTGTTTATTTTGAGGGGAAAAAAAACAATAAAATGAATGTGGTAAAACATCAAATAATGTAGTGGTGTTGTATTGTTTTGAGTGCAATACCGGTTAAAGATTAATTTACAAATCATTGATTTCAAGTTTATACATACCGTTCTAACGTTTTCTAATTTGGGGTTGTAGGCTTAAAAAAAAAAAAAAAATTGCGCTTTAGTTGGATGTTTGCGTTCAGTCGACTCTCGCATTCTGAACGAAGTAGATTTCTTTCCTTTCTTCAGGGGAAATGTACAATGCTATTGATCCGCACTGGATGTTTTAGAACTGTTTTGAAAATAAATTTGAAGTGCAGGACAAATGAGTGTTTTGCAGAAAGTGCTTCAAGAAATAGCTAAATTTTGCTTACGCTACATGAACGCTTGCTGCAGGGTTTTTTATGCCTTCGCCACCGTAAGGTGCAGGAGGCATTATGTTTTCGGGTTGTCCATCTGTCCGTGCGTCCGTCCGTGCGTGCGTCTGTCCCGAAACCTTGTGAACGCGATATCTCAAAGGCTAATGAAAGGAATTTCACCAAACTTTCACCATTTGTGCGCTTTGGGACAAACATGAACTGATTAGATTTTGAGATCAAAAGGTCTAAGGTCAAGGTCACTGTGAGGTCAAATGTCTGTCCGAAAACCTTGTGAACACAATATCTCCAAGGCTGATACAAGTAATTTCACCAGGTCAAGATTACTGTGAGGTCAAACATCCATCCCCAAATCACAACTTAATAAGGCATGTGGTCTACCGGGCGGAGGCATCCCCATCGATGCCGTTGGCGTTGAGTTCTATCTAGTTTTTTTAAATTTATTTAAATTTTTACTTAATTTTGTTGAATTTACTGAGATTTAAGAAAACATGTTTTAATTATTAAACACTTTCAGCCATATCAAGTGTCATTACGGCAGCTTATTCTTAACACTGGCATGCTAGCTGTTTCCATTCAAAGCTCTGTCACTAGATGGTGCTGAAAATATAAATGTTTCGGTACCACTGTTTATGAGGACCAATCCAGCAGTACTAACCTCCCCCTCTTTTTAATGCTCTGATGTTATTAAAGGTTTAAGATCTGAAAGTTAAACACTGCAGCAGCAAACGTAATTTGCTTTGTCTTTATGGTGCAGATTCATCTGCTTCAGTAGAAAAACGTGAAGTTATTTCAAAGCACGTGCAAATATTCAGGCAACGTGTTTGACTTATTTTTTTATTTTTAATTATTAGTCATGGAGTACAGTCGAAGCTGAATTTGAATATTTGCATAATAACATGACAATAATATAATTCATGCTACAGCACTGCTGAGTTCTTGAATCTGATTGGTCAGAAGGTAATTAAGTTTCTATACCAGCAGCTGTTCTATAAAGGACAGTAAATCCATTCATACTATAATAACATTCACAGTTTATCCAAACCTAAGTTTATATTAACGTGCTCCTTCTAATGTTGTTCTTTCTCTAGTAAAAGCTCATTTACAAATTTACAGGGACTTGTATGGTGGCTTTATGGGTGTCAGTGCTTTGTAATGATCAGTAAGATTTCAATTACAGGAAAGTCCTCAGAATAGAGAACTTTGTACTTTCCACTTTCTCACTAACACAAACTGCATGCGTTTTTTTTCCCCCCCTCAAAAGAACAGGCTGCTGATGGGACTGTTTATAGCTGCTTCGATGCAAGGAGTAAGAGGAACTGAATTGTTTTATGGACATTGCGCAACATGAAACGTCTCTATAAATGTATAAAAATGTCATTTTTTAAAAATAAAAATCTTGCGCATCAGCAATTTGTTGTGGTATAAGAGCAATACATCTGTTACTGGAGGAAAATAACCTTCTGGGTAGTAACAGTAACTCCACTTTGCGTCAGATCACATTACACCAGCTTGTCATTGATTGATTGATTGTTTGTTTTCCTATAACAGCATATCCTGGCATGATTTATTCCTTGCTTAAATAATTATTATAATAATAGAATGTTTTTTTTTTTTTGTTTCCCCAGTTCACTATGGTCAAGATCTGGCAACTCCCATCAACATAGACACATCGAGCTGCTTCCCCTGTGAGGTCAGTGATGAGCTCTGGAGCCTCGTCAGCACTGACTGGTAGAATTCTGTTGGGCCATGTTGGAGTTCGTCATAATCTTCGTTTAAGGGTTTTGGGTGTGTGTGTGTGTGTGTGTACCTTTTTTATGTTTCTATATTTTTATTAATAAATATCTCCTACAGAATGAACTGAACTTGAGTGTACTACATGCTTAGTAATTATGCATAGTGTATGTATAAATAAATATATAATGAACTAATACCAGTTTCACAAGTGTGCTTTTAGGCAGTAAATATAATCTTTAAAACAGGACTTTCTATTTTACACCATTTTAAAATTACCTTTTATGATGTTCTACTTTTACAAAATAACTCATGAATGTATATTTCAGTTGTACCTTTTTAATTTTTGAAATCGTTGACTATTTGAAAGTCAGGAGTGTTGCAAATGGTAAATGGCAACTAAGTAAGAAGTGAAACAACAGTACGTGATGTTATTTAGCAATTCTTCGCTGAAGGCAAAGTGAATATTGGTGGTTAATGACTGAGCCAAAGTTGAAGCTGTTATTCGCCGATCCTCACTGGGCCTGAGGCAGATAACTGTTATTTTATTTTGAAATTCAAAAGCGGCACACAAACATAATAAAGGTGCGGCACAGACTTGTCACTTATGTATGCCGACTTGCATAAAATACTTTGTTTTGAGAGAGATAAATCACAATTCCGCCTTACCTTTTGAATAGTTTCAGACCAAACTTCGTAGCATCTTTAGTGCTTTTAGGAGCAGCGTTTTCTTTCATGATTTCTAATTCTTCTTTATTTACAGTGACAAAACGCTTGGCCACCATTTTGCCAAGTTGCCTGAGGTGATTATCGAGAAACAGTCCGAATTTCTTGAACAATCAGCATGTGCGATTTTCTATAATCACCTGCATATTTATACTAAATGAAACTAATCAATGATAGGTTGGTGTGATGCATTACCACTGTTACCAAAGTTGATTATTTTCCATTCACAGCATGTTGCAAAGTGTTTTATTCTTCTTATACAGCAGCAATTTACAAATTACAATTTTATCATTAAAGCATGATTCATCATAATTGTATTGTTGCTTCAAATGCCTGTAATTGAAGTTACAGTAGTTACTGTTTTCACTTGAGTTATAACAGCTATTAATAGTCGTTCTCTATAACAGCCTCATGGGTTTTTTTTCCTCTCGAAGTTAATAATACAGAATAAATACAGTTTATGTTACAAGCATTACGATGATGTGACCGTATCGGGTACAGATGTAGTGGTGGGATTTTAAGATGGATTAATAACAGGCCATCAACTTTAACTCTCCATCCAGCAGCAGCAGTCATGTGGTCAAAAAGTAACCACTGAGAAAGGGCAAGTGGATAATTAACACTCTGTGAATGGGAAAAACTAAGCTATACCTACGTATTCAGCAAGTATGGTTTGTATATGTGGCAGTGGGGGCGTGGTCAAACGGTGGTCTGTGAATGGAGGGCGGAGTCACTGCACCTGATGTGAATTAACCTGTGTTTGTATGTCTTCCCCATTGACCACGCCCTATAAAAGGAGAGAGAGAGCAGAGAAAGGGAGCTCTCTCTCCCGACCAGAATGCGTGTGTGCATGTGAGAGTGTGAATGAGCTGAAAAGCCACATATACAGTAAAAAAATAAAAGTTTCTGAGAACTCAGTTCTGGCCTGCCGTGCTTCTGTGCTCCACCCACCCGCTCTGGTTCTACAGTGGTTCTGAAACCCAGGACAGAGCGCAGAAAGAGACAGCCCCATGGAGTCCTCCCCCTTCAAGGACCTGGTCCATGCCTTCGCCTCGGCCCAACAGAGCCAGCACCAGGCGCTGGTCGCCCTCCGGAAGGAGCAGGAACAACGGTTCGAAGCCCTGGTGCTGGCACAGCAGGAAGATTGCCAGGCGTTCCGGCACCTGCTCGCATCGGCGGGGTCCACCATCACCACCGCCGCGGACCCTCCCCACCTCACCCTAACGAAGATGGGTCCGCATGACGACCCCGAAGCCTTCCTCACTCTTTTTGAGCAGGCAGCAGAGGCATGGGGTTGGCCGGTGGAACAGCGCGCGGCACGCCTCCTCCCCCTGCTTAATGGGTGAGGCGCAGCTGGCTGCGCTACAGCTCCCCGCCAACAGTCGGCTGGTCTACGCCAACATCTGCAGGGCTGTCCTCCAACGTTTGGGGTGCACCCCAGAGCAGCAACGGCAGCGCTTCCGCGCGCTGCGCCTGGAGGAGGTCGGCCGGCCGGCCGTTCACATTTGGCCAGCAACTCTGGGATGCCTTCCGGCGGTGGCTGAGGGCCAACAACCGCGACGCCATGGAAATCATCGACCTGGTGGCGCTGGAACAATTCATCGCCCGACTTCTGGAAGAAACAGTGGAGTCCAGTGCCATCACCCGGTGTCACTGGATCAGGCCATCGAGCTGGCGGGGGACCATATGGCGGCTGTTCCAACGGCAGGACAGCGTGTCTCCTCTTCTTCCTTCTCTTCTCTCTCTCTCTCTCTCTCTCTCTCCCCCCTTCCGTTTCTCATCCTCAAACCCATTCTCCCACCGCGGAGGCGGGGGCCGGCTCCACCCCAGCTGGCCCACCACACCCGCAGTGCCCTACCGTTTCCTACTTCCGTGTCTGTGTCTCCTCACCCCCCCGCCCCAGGTGAGTGAGCTCCGAAACACCGGTGCAGAGGGATAGCCTGGGCTGGTATGCTGGAGCTGCGGGGAGCCGGGGAACTTCCAGCATCAGTGCTCAGTGATGGAGGTGGGCGCGGTGGTCTGGATCCCCAACGCGCCAGGGACCGCCCTCGATCGGGCCGGAGCGTATCGCATACCGGTGAGTATCCAAGGGGATACGTATCAGGCTTTGGTGGACTCCGGCTGTAATAAGACCTCAATCCACCAAAGCCTGGTGCAAGACAAGGCATTGGGGAGAGCACAATTGAAGTTGGTGTGTGCGCGCGCGCACGGGGATGTTCACAACTACCCTTTAGTGTCGGTCCATATTCTATTTTGAGGGGAGAAATTTAGAGTAAAGGCGGCGGTTAATCCTCGCCTTACCCACTCGATAATTTTGGGGACTGATTGGCTGGGATTTAGGGAATTAATGTCTCATTTAGTGAAGAGTGGGGCCTGCCATAATTTAGCAGGGGGAGGTCCCGGTGTGGCATTGGCAGGAGCAGCTGTCACAGAGCCGTCTATGTCATCACCGCGTCAGAGTGAGGAGCAGCATGCTCCTCCTCCCTCTCTTGGGGAATCCCTCATGGATTTCCAATTAGAGCAGTCGCGAGACGAGACTCTGCGGCATGCGTTTGACCAAGTTAGAGTAATCGATGGTCAAACTCTCCAGCCAAACGCCACCCCGTTCTTCCCTTATTTCTCCATTATTAAGGATAGGTTATACCGAGTGACGCAGGACACTCAGACTAAGGAACCGATAACACAGCTTTTAATCCCAAAGAGCTGCCGGGAATTTATATAGGGTCCTCCGCCCCCACGCCACCTACATGGCCGCATGCTTGGACGACATCATTGTTTATAGTAATGACTGGCCGCAACACCTAGAACACCTAAGGGCCGTCCTTAGGTCGCTGAGGTGAGCGGGTTTCACAGCCAACCCGAAGAAGTGTGCGATTGGGTGGGTGGAAGTACGGTATCTGGGCTTCCACTTGGGCAATGGGCAGGTGTCCCCCCAAATCAATAAGACAGCAGCGATTGCGGCCTGCCCGAGGCCCAATACCAAAAAGGGGGTGAGACAGTTCCTGGGGCTGGCTGGCTACTATCGTAGGTTTATACCATCAATAAGACAGCAGCGATTGCGGCCTGCCCGAGGCCCAATACCAAAAAGGGGGTGAGACAGTTCCTGGGGCTGGCTGGCTACTATCGTAGGTTTATACCTAATTATTCGGACGTCACCAGCCCGCTGACTGATCTCACTAAAAAGGGGGCACCAGATCCGGTCCAGTGGACGGAGCAATGCCAGCGGGCTTTCTCTGAGGTAAAGGCTGCACTGTGTGGGGTGCCACTGTTGCACTCCCCTGACTTTTCTCTCCCCTTTGTTTTGCAGACGGACGCGTCGGACAGAGGGCTAGGGGCTGTTCTGTCCCAGGAGGTGGAGGGGGAGGGACCGTCCAGTGCTGTACATCAGCCAGAAGCTGTCGGTGCACGAGGGCCGGTGCAGCACCATAGAAAAGGAATGTCTCGCCATCAAGTGGGCGGTCCTCGCCCTCCGCTACTACCTGCTGGGGTGCCCTTTCACCCTCTGTTCGGACCACGCGCCCCTGCAGTGGCTCCACCGCATAAAGGATGTCAACGCGTGGATCACCTGTTGGTATCTGGCACTCCAGCCGTTTAAGTTCAAGGTGGTCCACAGGCCGGGGCGCAGATGGTCGTGACGGATTTCCTCTCCCGTCGGGGGGGGGTCAGCTGCAGGCCGGATGGCTCCCCAGCCTGAGTTGGGCGGTGGGGGTATGTGGCAGCGGGGGCGTGGTCAAGCGGAGTCAGGGAAGGTAAGTGGCAGAATCACTGCACCTGTCGTGAATTAACCTGTGTTTGTGTCTTCCCCAGTGACCGTGCCCTATAAAAGGAGAGAGAGAGAGCAGAGGAAGGGAGCTCTCTCTCCCAACCAGAATGCATACGTGTGTGCATGTGAGTGTGAATGAGCTGAAAAGCCACATATACAGTTAAAAAAAAAAAAAAGGTTTTTAAGAACTCAGTTCTGGCCTGCCGTGCTTCTGTGCTCCACCCACCTGCTCTGGTTCTACAGTATAATAAAATGCCCAGTAAGTGTGTTTAAAAAGTTACATCATCGCTGTTGCATCACTGTACCTGACTAATGTATGTAGCTTACAGCAGGGTGTCTGGAAAGTCAGGAATATACTGAGCAGATATATCGATTTGAATATGTTGTGCAAAAACATGATCCAGTGGGTGAGAAAAATGCGTCGGATGGAAGGGTGAACATGTAGAGTGCATGTTGGAAATAAAAAATAAAAAAAATGTAGTTTTACGCTCGTTGGTTCTTGAATTTTTGGACACCCTGTAGTAAGATCTTGATCTGCTTCTTGTGGCGTTGGGGGGGTTTTTGGTGCATACGTCATCTGAATATGCAAATAGCGTTACTTAGAAGGGAGTGACTGGTGTCTTGTTACATTGAACGAGTATATGAGAATAAGGTGAATATTTGCACTGCATGTCTTTTGTTTGCTGTGCCTCACCTGAGACCGGTGTGTTTTAATACTCAGACTGAGAACCTGTTGAGTAGAAGTTCATTGTGTCTAGTCCTCCTTCAGTGTTCTGGTATTATACATCAGAATAATACTGCTGTCTTCAATGGAAATTTCTCTGTGGTGCTGATTTTAAACCTTAAAACTTGTACTTGTTTTCCCTCAGTAGAATCTGTTTATGGATAAATACAGATATTTGTTTTATGTGAAAGGTTATTGCAGAAGAAAATTTCTCACGGTCGTAAATTACTTTAAGTGCGTGACTATTTGATGTTTGTTGTTTATTCACTGTCACTTGACAAATGACTCAAGGTGCAGATGCACAGTTTCTGTGGTGAGGTGGGTGTCTAAGTGTTGAACATTTATGCTTTGGGCAGACTCTACCCTGGCACGAGTCTGTGACCTTATTTTGAAGTTTCCTGCTAAAACAGTGGTAGAATTGACACACGTTTTGCATTGAGGTTAGACCACACTGACAACTTACTGACACTCCAGATTACATCAAGTTTTCTCATGAAAAATCTCATTTACAGCCACGTCCACATACGGGCATTTAATAATGAAAAAAACCCCAAACAAACAGGAAATAATTGCAAAACCCTGTGAAGTGATTTAAATTCCATTCCCAAACCTTTAACCATTTATTAATATGTACTTAATTTTAACATCATGCCAAATGTTGAGGAAAATCAGAACATGTCATTTTAATTAAGATGAGTCTTAAGGGGGAAATAGTGATTATTTGGTCAAAAGCAAAGTTAACAGACTTCATACACAGGCCTGATATTTTAAGCTTGTTTGTTTTGTCATCATCCATCAGTATTAAAAAAATTATACGTATATGATGATTTTCTGACCACCTACTTAATTTTTTTAATGAATAACACTGACTAAAAGCCAGTTAATCAGCATTAAACAGGATTATATATTTAAACAAAGCAGACATGGTGCTACCTGAACGCTGTTATCTGTCAAGTCATGACCCCTGAGTTTGCTGTTAGTTTGTGAGCAAACAATGCAAAAAAAAAAAAAACAACTCAAGCCTCGCTACATGTTCCTGTAAACCATGATCATGTGATACAGTGGAACAGTTGGTTTGCTGTCTTAACGTGTCAGGTCCGCGTGTAGCAAGCAAAGGGTTTGTATACCACCTTTGCATGTGAAAAAAGTGGAAAGAAAAGTAACACAAGGCAAACAGATTTAATATAAAGACTTTATTATAACAGTACATGATTATTATAATTTAGCAAATGTTCAACCCATCTGAAAAAAAAATTCTCAAATGCATCTTACTCACAAGACAAAGATATAAATCATATTTATATGCATATGCCCATGAGGCTACATTAACACTGAATTAATAGCTTTGTAATCAGCTACAAAACATCATCCCAGTTTATTTTTTTCATTGCATCAGCTACAAAATGTTTTAAATGTGTAGGATTTGGAGTCGCTCAAGAAATAGAGGGCTTGAATACATTTGTTAGTATGATAATGAAACTGACATTAATTCCCGCAAGTGCATTCCCATTAAACTGAAGGCTATGTGAGCTATTTGCTATAGACCTTCAGTCTTGCTCTATCTATGAAGCATCTATGAAAGGTTAATTTTGCATGTCTCGTGTAGCAGACCTGAGTGAACGCCATATGGTGTAGAAACCCAGAATATTTCCAGAAGTGTAATACTGTATCTCTACTTTTACACCAGACACAAGTTGCTTTTGCTTGAAGCACTCTGGAAACCTCATAGAAACTGGAGGACAACCCTAAAATCCCAGTTACTGTAATATCTACCACCTTGTAAGGCTTGGATTGTTTGCTCCTAAGTGCATGTTGCTTCACACTATATTAGTTTTGAAAAAGGTTTTTGAAATCTGCAATTTCAGCTTGGTCATCTCACAGTAATTTTGTAAACAAGAAAGGTTGGTTAGACCCATTAATGATGGTTGTAATGCTTTCTTTGGCAGTCTGTCTTTGATGTTTTTCTTGAAATAAATTTATTACAGCAATGTAATCAGTTCTTTTTTTCTTTTTCTTAAAAAAAGCTCTTTTCGATACACACTGACCAACTGGCTTGCCCTTTCAAGATACCCATCATGATACTATGCTACAGTAAAACTCAACCTTAATATTATTGTCCCAAAACAACACTCTTTGATATTTTAGGAAAAATAGCTTTGATAGTAGATGGTGTAAAGTTCCCTGTGGAGACTGTCTCCAGGCCCTCAACCCTGTGTGATGGCATCTCTGCTTTACTCGTGCTGCACTCCAGGAACGTCATTCCAATCTTCCTCACCTGTCCATCTTTTGTGATCAAGCAGTAGGTGCAGAGCAGTCTCAGTATGGCTTTACGCATGTCTTTACTGGTTAATGTGTAGATTATAGGATTAAGTAATGAGTTAATCATAGCAAGTCCCAGAAAGTACTCTGCCTTAAAGAGGACTGGGCACTTTTGGGTTGCACAAAAAAAGTCCGCCAAAAGGAGAAGAAAGAGTGGAAGCCAGCAGGCGATAAAAACACCCAGCACTATGGTGACAGTCTTCAATAGTGCCATGTATTTCTGGGACGACTTTAAGAAACCTTTACGCTGTGGAGGACCAGACAGCCGCTGCGTGTTGGACTTTACAACACGAAAGATGCGGACGTAGAGGATGACAATCGTCAGTAATACAGCAGAGAAGACTGTAATGCAGAAGAGAATGAAGCTCTTGGAGTACAACGGCAGGACGGTTGAGCACTGGTCCAGGATGCCCATGCAGTTCCAGCCCATAATGGGTAGCAGACCCAGAAAGATTGAGAGCACCCAACTTATGCCAATCAGAGCAAACATGCGTCCACGCTTGGCCCCCTGGTATGGCTTCATCCTCACCATAGTAACGTGCCGTTCGATAGCAATGGCCAGGAGGCTAATGATGGAAGCAGCTAATGTGATGAAAACACCTCCTTCTCGAATGAACCATTGGACAGGTGTCATACGGAGTGTGTTGGCACCTGATGTTATGATATTCACCATGTACGCAAATCCTGCCAACAAGTCTGAGAAAGTCAGGTTGCCCAGAAGGTAGTACATGGGCAGGTGGAACTTTTTATTCTTCCAAATAGCTACAAGAACCACTGTGTTCTCAAGCACAATTAGCAGACAGATAATAAGGAACGCAATATCAACAGTTTTCATACCTTGCGTGTACCTGTTGTTATTCAGCTTTCCTGTGAAGTTGTAGTGGGCTACGATGACCGCGTTGCTTTGGTACTGCTCGAACATTCTGCTCAGGTATGTTGTAGCAGGGCTAGTCGCGGTTACTGTTGGAGTTGCAGTAACAAATGCAACATGCGCTGTTTCCATTGCTCCGTAACGAGAATTCTCGTCACAAACTAGTCCTTTCGGTGTTCATGATTCCACCATGGAAGAAAAAAACATAACTAATCCAAAAAGTGTTGAGATTTAGTCAGACTTGCGTTGGAAGTGCAAGTTTATTCTTCAACTCTCGCTTAAAATCAATTCTGTCAGGAATCTGTGTGTCCAGAGAGCCGTTTGTTTTTGGGAGAACCTAAAGCAAGACAAATCAACAAGCCTTGAATGAATAAGACAATGAAGACAGCATTTAAATGGAATAACCAAATAGTCTTGGTAAAAGAGGGAACAGAATGCATCACTAGCCGGTTTTCATGATTATGGAATAATGATCTAAGCAAGATTTCTCACATTATTAGAGGATATTATAAGGTAGTGGTGGAGGGAGATGACAGAAAAACAGCAAATGTAATGGTGTTGAACAGGCAGGGAAGACAAACCAGAAAATCAGTTTGATTTGGATGGAAGAAGTGGAGGGTGTTTTCAACACCTCAGCACATAAAAAACCCTTCAGGCAAAACAATAAACCCGTTTACAAAACTGTTCTCATGGTTTGAAACAAGGTGGTAGGAGTGGTGTGATGACTTCATGAGGAAAACCTGTTTATGACACGACATTTTCGATAGCTGTGGAGATGGAACTGGAAAGTACTGCCGGTGTTTCAACTCCCCTCCGCCTATAAATAGGCTTTAAGTAAATGTAATGGCTCTCAGCTCTGCTGTCTGTCCCATCATAGGGTCGATAATTAATGCTGCGTTCAAGTGCGCAAAAAAAAATTATCAAAAAAAAATTTAACCTTGACGAAAGTTGAATTTATTCTACTGTTTCACACAAAACATGAATGTACACTTTTACACTGCAAAACACTCGCTTTTACTAATATTTACGAGAAAACATCTTGACTAGGCTAAAGGTTTAAGAGTAAAAGTTTGGCTCCATAAAGCCTGAGACTAGATTCTGCAGAGTTTGCTCGTATTTCCCAAAAAACACAGGTTGCATTTTTTCCCTATTAAAACTTGCACTAATAGAAAAAGTAAATATATAAAATAGTCTCTATAAAACATATCAAATATACGCACCCGGCAGTTTTCAGCAGGCAGATGTGAGCTTCTGTGCTGAGCAGCTTGAAGTGAAAGGAGCTGCGTTCAAAACAGGATTAGACTTGCACTGGAACTGAGCTGCTGCTCCTCCTCCTCTCTCTTTCTCTCTCTCTTTCTCCTTGGATGCACTTAACGAAGTGAAAATGTAAAACCATCCCTCTAGATAAGCATAACGACAAAGTTAAGGTAAGCTTTTCATATGACCTCGTCTGTATGGAAATGAGTTGAGGGATGAAAATGATGCACAGAGCCTTAAAATCTGTACATAAAAGTATTTTGTTATGTAACAATGCTCTTCTGGAGACTCGCAGTGAACTAAAAACCTACTGTAAGTTTGCTTTGAGTATCTTCACACCTAATATTCTTTCATCCCAAATCTCTCTCTCGCACACAGGCAGAAAGCACTGAAATATCAACTTCACAACCAAATATCAGTTCAAGATTCAAAGGTGTTTTTTTTTTTAACTGTCAATTCACTATATATCCAGGACATGTAGGAGAATCGAAATGCCCTTTCTCTCTCACCTTGCTTGTAAAATCAGGGAAAAAAAATTTATATTAAGAAGTGCATCTCGACAAATTAGAATACCATGAAAAAGTTTCTTTTTTTCATAATTTAATTCAAAAAGGTAAACTTTCATATATTCTATATTCATTACATGTAAAGTGAAATATTTGAAGCCTTTTTTATTTTAATTTTGATGATTATGGCTTATAGCTCATGAAAATCAGAAATCCAGTATCTCAAATTATTAGAATATTCCCTAAGATCAATCAAAAAAGGATTTACAATACAGAAATGTACAACTTCTGAAAAGTATATTCATTTATACACTCAATACTTGGTTGGGGCTCCTTTACCATGAATTACTGTATCAATGCGGTGTGGCATGGAGGTGATCAGTCTGTGGCACTGCTGAGGTGTTACTGAAGCCCAGGTTGCTTTGATAGTGGCCTTCAGCGTATCTGTATTTTTGGGTCGGGTGTTTCTCATCTTCCTCTTGACAATACCCCATAGATTCTCTATGGGGTTCAGGTCAGGCAAGTTGGCTGGCCAATCAAACAGTAATATCATGGTCAGCAAACCATTTGGTAGTAGCTTTGGCACTGTGAGTAGGTGCTAAGTCCTGCTGGAAAAGGAAATCAGCATCTCCAAAAAGCTTGTCAGCAGATGGAAGCATGAAGTGCTCTAAAATCTCCTGGTAGATGGCTGTGTTGACTTTGGACTTGATAAAATACAGTGGACCAACACCAGCAGATGACATGGCACCCCAAATCATCAGACTGTGGAAACTTCACACTGGGCTTCAAACACCTTGGATTCTGTGCCTCTCCATTCTTCCTCCAGACTCTAGAACTGTGATTTCCAAATTAAATGCAAAATGTACTTTTCATCTGAAAAGAGGACTTTGGACCACTGAGCGACAGTCCATCTCCTTAGTCCAGATAAGACACTTCTGACATTGTCTCTGGCTCAGGAGTAGCTTGATATTAGGAATGCGAAAGTCGTATCCCCTTTCTTGAAGATGTCTGTTCGTGATGGGTCTTGATACACTGACACCAGCCTCAGTCCACTCCTTGTGAAGCTCTCCCAAGTTCTTGAATCAACTTTTCTTGACAATCCTCTCAAGACTGCGGCCATCCCTGTTGCTTGTGCACCTTTTCCAGCCACCCTTTTCAGCAATGACCTTTTGTGGCTTACCCTCCTTGTGGAGGGCATCAGTGATCATCTTCTGGACAACAGTCAAGTCAGCAGTCTTCCCCATGATTGTGGTTGTGTGTACTGAACTAGACCGAGAGATACACTGTTCATACTGTTTTACTCAAACTTGAAATGAAATATTCTAATATTTTGAGATTTTTTTTGTTTTTGTACTGTATGCCATACTGATTAAAATAGAAAAATGCTTGAAACATTTTAGTTTATGTGTAATGAGTCTATAATATATAACATTTTCACTTTCTTAAATAACTGATGGAAAATATTGAACTTTTTCACAATATTCTAATTTTTTGAGATGCACTAGTAGAAAGATAGATAATATAGGTAAAAATACACTCTAAAATCAATGTACAAAATAGCAGTAGTGCAAATACAGTACAATACCTGTAACAGAGAAGGGTTCGAGCCCAGCGGGTTCGAGCCCAGCGGCCGGCGGGGGCCTTTCTGTATGGACTTTGCATGTTCTGCTCGTGTCTAAGTGGGTTTCCTCCGGGTGCTCCGGTTTCCCCCACAGTACAAAGACATGCGGTTAGGTTAATATGGGACGGCCTTGGGCTGAGGTGCCCTTGAGCGAGGCACCTAACTCCCAACTGCTCCGCGCGTGCTGTTAGTGTGGCTGCCCACTGCTCTGGGTATGCGTGTGTGCTCTTTGCTTGTGTGTGTGTGTGTGTGTGTGTGTGTGTGTGTGTGTGTGTGTGTGTGTGTGTGTGTGTTCACTGCTTCAGATGGATTAAATGCAGAGAGGAGTTTCACAAGTGTGTGATGAATAAAGTTGTGCTTTCTTTCTAGAAGAGCAGCTTATGAGGTGTAAATGAGCAATAGCAGCAGATACAACAATAATTGTAGTGTGACGTGCAAACGGATGAGAGAGAGTTTCTTGTGTGAATGAATGTGTTACAGACCAGGGGTAGAGGGTAGGTAGTGGACAGAGTTCAGCATCCTGACAGCCTGGTGGATGAAGCTATTCAGTCGTCTTGTGGAGTGGGCCCGGAGGCTCCGGTACCTTTTCCCTGAGGGCAGGAGGCTGAAGAGTGAGTGTGAAGTTGTGATTATCACCAGAGTCCTGGTCCTGTCTTTACCACTGTGGCTGTACAGTAGCTCTCTGCTTTAACATCTGCATCAGCTCCATCAGCTATGTACCTGTTCATTAGTCTCCAGAGAGGAAAAAAAAATCCATACATTTCTGTGGCTCTGAGTTTGACACCAGTTCATAGTTTGCAGTCTGTTGTTATATTTGTAAAAATGCCACAGAAACATTTCTGTACAGAACAAACACTTGCTTGTAGATATGTGAAAGTATTTATAATGTAAGCAGTTTTTTTCTGTCATTGTTTGTTTATTTATTTTGGGCAGTTTTCTAGGGCCCTGTATAAAAAAAAAAAAAGGAAAGAAAAATATGAGTGCATATATGAGTAATGGCAAATATGGGAATTACGTAAGTCAAAGGCCAGGCTATGGTGTTTACTAGGTGGAAGGCTTTTTTAAACAGGAATTTGTGTCATTGTGGCTGGAAGGAGAGGGATTTCCTTAAGAAACACCTATGAGGTCATTCCGGGTTGCGCTGGACAGTGTGTTTGCTCCATGGGGAACGCACTGTCCTCAGTCAGACTGACTGCCACCACCCTTCTTCTCCAGAGCATAGCACACAGAACAATAGAAATACACGTCAGCTTTTTTTTTTTTTTTAATGTTGGCGCAAGGCATGGAAGCTGCATTCCAAATACTGGCAGACACTTTAGGGTTTAAAAAAATTTTAATATAAAATGCTTCTGCTAAAATTACATTTTGTTACTCTCCCATGACTCCTGTTCACCTGTCAAATGGCAGCACTTTTTAACACACTCATGATTTCCAGTTGGTGGTCAAACTGCCACAAGTAAGTCAAGATTCTGTCCTTTTGTCCTGTCAGTCCCCTGCCCCCAGGCCCACCCACTGACTCACAATCTACACACGTCCCCCTTGCTGTGTGAGTGCAGACCCAGCATGTTACCCGAATTAACACACAAAACAGCCTGACGCTTCCGTCTCAACTGCTTCTTACAGAAAAAAACCCCACACAAATTCCTGTCTCATGTTTCGAGCTCAGTACTTCATATTATTTGCCTTAATCACTGAGTTTATACAGTTTGCCTCCTACAGACTTGCTGCTATGACGTGAAAGCTCTTGACATCAAGAAATCTGTAAAGCCTTGGTCTTTTCTCAGTGCTTTTTCTGTTTATTATAATGCATCCAGCAGACTCTTGCTGACGTGGGACTATGCCCAGATAAAACAGCAGACCCTGTTTGGAAATAATTTTCTCAGCAAAAATGATGCTATCAGCTAGAACTTTTTTTTAAACAATTCCAGTGTGCATTGGTTAATTAGTATGCAGACACTATCACAATTAGATTGGTGTTGTTAAGGGTTTGTATGTCTAGCCACACCCATTAAGTAGATGTTTCTTTTGTTTGTATTGATCACCTATTTATTTTCATGCACGATGGTAGACCAGCCTTTAATGCAAAAAGGCTGAATGACTCACCGCTTCTTCTGTATTAAGTTCATTCTACTTGACTCAAACAGTGCGTTTACATGCACATAGAGAAAATCGAATTTCTGCCGTAGCTCGACTGAAATTGAAGTTCTAAATGCCATGGAAACACCTTAGCTCGGCTGAAATCGAACTGAACTGGATTTCTCGTAATCGAGCTACGCGACCTAGATTATGCGATTGTAGCCGAGCTACTTGGTGCATGTATACCCTATCGAGCTACGTAGTTGAGCTACTTACTTCAGCACTGCCCCTTCTGGGAGTGACGAGACCACAAGCGGGAAACACAACAGCCTCAGTCGGCATGACAACAGTAGTAGTAGCGAGCAGTAGAAGAGGTCAGGAGGAACAACATCTCTCGATGTTGCTGTCCTCGTCGTCGTTCTTCTTGTGAACACGGAACTGATAACTTTGTTTATACTCTCAAATAGCTCTTCTTCATGACGACAACCGGAAGTGTACCAACACGATGGGGCGTGTAGCGCCACCTGTGGCTTGGGTGCACAATGTACCTCACACAATAGCTCGATTTCCTTGTGTGCATGTAGGATTGGATTCCTCTGGCACCCCTGCTGGGACCCTTAGCTCGATTACCGACAGTAGCTCGATTTGGATGTGCATGTAAACGCACTGAAAGACACAGCATGCGATTACAAGCTGTAACATTATATTGACCCAAACAACTATTAATATGCTTTGTATTGAATGAAGACGGTAGGCCCACATAATGTTAATGCAGGCTCTTGTTAAACCATGTTCTTACCTTGCCATGATGGTAATGGACGGCAGGGCTTTTACATAATCTTTGAATAAAATCTAAATTTCTGATCTCATTTTAAATTTTATTTAATTTGGATGGGAAAAGGCCTTTAATTAAACACGAGTTAAAACACACGACAGTGTAAAAGTACTTAAACTCTTTCAGAAGTTAATTGTTATACAGAGGAATTGACCACTGGAATTGTTACAAAGGTGCCTTATTAATGTTAAGGTTCGTTTAAAAGAAATGTATCATCCCAGTTGTGCGGACCCTGTTTCTTTCTTCCTTAAAGTGCATATCACGGGTAAATTCAGGAGCAAGATCAATGTAATTCTCCTATTTTATATTAAACTTTGGTCAAATATCTGTCACATTTAGCATTTTGTGCATTTTTTTTTACCTTGCGCAATACCAGAAAAATTCAGTTGAAATCAAGCCATTTGAGGCGAATTGGTCCGCCTCTGAAAAAACTTGGCATTTGGATTTCCTGGCAAACATTGATTTTCGTGACGTCGCGTGCGGGACGCCTCCCTCTGAATCTTACGTCAGCGCTGGTTTGTTTATGAGAAAACGACCTGGTGGTTTTCTGCAAATTTCTTCAACGTTATCACGTAATTATTAAAATGGTTAACAGATGTATCGTAGGAAGATGTAGCAACACCAATATTGATGGGATTAGTACTCATCGTTTTCCAAAAGACCGGACAATGAGAGAGAAATGGGAGCGCTTGGTCTACACAGGCTGTGCACTGAAACTGTGCAAAGCTCTCGCAGCCTGCTGGCGCTTCCGCAGGTGACATCACAAATCTGGCTCCAGACTCCCTTGGGATTTTTCCAGACACGTTTTGTTATTTAATTTTTTTCTGCTGTAGACAGATGGCCTTGTGCAAAATTACCCTTCTGGTTGAGTGTGTAAAGGGACATACTTTCATATAAAAAAAAAAGAATTTGGTCCAGGATATGCACTTTAAGGCTTTTTTTCCCCCCACTGGCATGCGCCATTATTACAATACTTGTACCCTGCCAGCCTTGCCATAAAACTGTCTTTGTACTTTCTGAGAAAATCAGTTTGGATCAATATTTCCTGACTATTTCCCATCACTTGTTTTGTTGCAAACAAACCATTGACGCAGATTTTTCCAGAAATGGTGGTATGTTATTTTAGGTGTCCAGCTTGAAATTCATGTGCTCATGGATTAAAAGAGCAATTACCCTCATATTCCTGGCTGTTGTTCCTCAGCCGAGTGGAAAGCCTGGACCTTGAGGTCATGAGATTTCCTCCCTATATGAAGTGGCTGGCCATGACCCTGGCTATCTGTCACAAGCCTAAAGCTACCTAAATGTAACACGAGCGTTCACACATTGAGTTGATTCTCAGGTGACCTTTTCACTCCTTCCTGTAAGTCACTGTATGCATAGAATGACCTTGCAGATGAATAAAGGCTGTGAAAGGAAATTGACTAAAAAGAATTTTTGAAATAAAGTCCGTGAAAGGAAACTGACTAGGTAGAGGACAGATGTGACAGTGTTGATGCACTGTGTGCAAATAAGTTGAGCTGTATACGTAGGCGTTAAATTGTTTTACGGCACTGTATGTTAAGAGGCTTGAATGAAGTGTTTTGACATTTGTATTTGACATCTGGAAATGATTTTTAGTCCACATATATTAGCGAAAGGAATTTCTGAAATCAGTCTTGCTTGACTCTTATTCATTTATGCTCTGCAAGACTCGCTGCCTGTGTCTTCTGTCGCAGTAAGTGTCCTAGCATTTGTCAACACCCTTTGGGAAGAATGCCACTTTAATAAATACACCTCTAATCATCACAACTTCCCTTTGCTTGATAAATCCCACATTATCCTGACAAGCATTCACTCTGTCACACTTGACCACCCTTTTCACTGGTTAATGCTATTAAATCTACAGTTGCAAAACTTACTCTGTTTAATGTATTTATGGAAATACTCAAAAAAAATTTTCCCATCCCTTTCCCCCTTTAATTCATGCAGTCACATAACTTCTTATTGCTCAGCTAAAGAGTGAGTCATTTAATGAGGAAACATTCTATTGAAGTTTTTGTGTGACAGCCAGACAGCATTTATTGAAAGAAAGCGAGCTATAAAATGTACATTATAGAGGAATGTATCCATGTTCTGGGTAAAATGTTGTTGCTGTTTTAATCTCGCTCCAAATCAGAATTTCCTTTTTTTTCCCTTTCTTCGCAAGAGAGAGAGAGGGAGGGAGGGGTGGAGAAAAGAGGCAGTGCTTTGTCTATTTGTAGTCAGTAGGGATTTCTGGAACAAATAAACACAGGAAGAGGCTGCCTTTGGTGATGGCTTGATTATAACTGAAACTCACCATATATGAAGACGTACGTCTGCAAGACGTAATGTATTGCAAACATCCTCGTCTCTTATATAAAGTTTTTCAACCAGCTGTCCGCTTGATTACAGCTGGAATTTCCTGTAAACGAACCATGATCTAATTCTTTCCATGTAGAAAAATTTGAACTCTTTGGTTGGCTTTCTGGGAGCCCGTAAAGGTTCCATATAGAAATTTATGGCAGTGTTTCCTGATCAGATCGCTGTTTAGGAAACTAAGAAGCCTTAATTGTCAAAAGAAGTATTGAAGAACCACTGAAGGGTTCTTTTGTCTAAGAGTGCATGTTTTCATGAAAGGAGTTTTACTTATTATTCCCCTGGAGGCTCCTTATGTTAAAGCTGATTTTGCAGATTGCTAAGATGAACCATTTTCATTTTTTAATTTTAGAATTTTTTTTTAAACTTCAACATTTAATTGTAATAATCTTGCACGTCACAACTTTCTCAGCAGTTCATCCCGTCTTTGCTAACTTCCAAACCATCTCAGTCATTTGTAAACATTTTTCCCCTCCACTAACTTAGTCTCACACCCCAACAGTTACCCCCTTCACCCTTGACTCACATGCTTTCTCACTTCCGCAGTCCCCTGCCTTATCTCTCCACCCACATGCTCTGATAAGCTCTCAGACTTGTTGAGATTGGTCTCTGCAAAAAGACATTCCTTTCCAGAGTGTTAGTGATACTGATGTATCGCCTACAGGGCTGACTACATGTCCTCAACTTCATGACGATCACTTCTGGTGCGCTCGCTCCCATGGTTCCATAGTAAATGACGTCAACTGCTCTTGTGGTGTGGTGGGAGTCATGTATTTCCCCACCTTTCCCTAATAAAAGCCAGAAGATGGCTTCCAGATACATCAAGTCACGTTGCTATTAGGCTTTGAGATGATTCTGGGTTGGGATGGATTCGTTCGTATGAAGGATGAACGGCGGGAAACTTTGTTTTCCCACATTAAAGCAGAAGGAGTCGTAGAAAAAGAGCACACTGGTCATGAATCATGAGAATAAACAGCTTCAGCCCATCTGAATAATCATGCTGAAAAAGTCCCACATGTGGCTGCGCTGTGTCACACACTCCGTCGTCTTGTTTGGGGGAGGTGGGGAGGAGGGTAGTGATGCGTACAAGCTTTCAGAATGAGAAACTGCAAGCAGTACACATACAGCTGTGTGGGAAAATTCTTTCTTTGAGATGTTTATTAAGTGTTTGCCTGTTATACATCTGGGTTTTTTTTTTCTCCGCATCATTAAACTTAAATGTTCATAAATAGATTTCGCCAGTGATGTCTATGGCTGTAGTTGCCAGGCTTAGTTTAAAGCGGGTATAATAGAAAGTGCTGGTGTACTATCTAAGACCTACGTGCACCCATAAAAATGTTGGCGTATTTACATAAACAAATTGCTGGATTGAGAAAGTTGAGCATTTTTACTAGGTTATCACATGCATAGAATCCTGTTTTATTTGTTTGTAACACATACGGTAGTGCTAGCACCGTCGCCTCACAGCAAGCAGGTTCTGGGTTTGAGCCTGGTGGCTAACGGGGGCCTTTCTGTGTGGAGTTTGCATGTTCTACCCGTGTCTGCGTGGGTTTCCTCCTGGTGCTCTGGTTTCCCCCACATGTTAACATGGGGTGGCCCCCACAGGTTAACATGGGGTCGCCTTGGGCTGAAGTGCCCTTGAGCAAGGTACCTAACCGCCAACTGCTCCCTGGGCACTGTAGCGTAGCTGCCCACTGCTCTGGGTATGTGTGTGTGCATGCGTGAGTTCACTGCTTCAGATGGGTTAAATGCAGAGGACATATTTCACTGTACTTGAGTATACATGTGACAAAGGCTGCTTCTTCTTCTAGATTTCTATTTTATGGCTTCTACATTATCGAGTCAATACAAAAATATTTTAGAGTTCCAAACATTAGTTTTCCAGCACAAAATTAAACGTTACAGAAAACATTTTTTGTATCTGAGCAGCATATTACATAAGACAGTGTTTCTCAACCACTGGGCCGCAGCCCATTAGTGGGCCGCAAAGCGCTATCTAGTGGGCCGTGAATTTTTTTTCAAGTTTGAAGCCAAATACTAAATAGTTCAGGATATTGTAGTGTCCCAAATCCGGTAGCTGGTTTGACATACACTTTTTTCAAGTGGAATAAATACATTTGTGGGTAAATTAAGAATGATGATTTATTATTGTCAGGTTCCTCCTTTGCATTTAACCCGCGCGTGCGTGCATGTGCAGCGGGCAGAATAAATAAATACGTTTGTGGGTAAATTCTATGGATCTGTGATGTCTCTGCTGAAAAAGAAGAGCAAAGAGGATTGAGAATCGAGTGGCTGTGGTTTGTTTGCACCCGATACTAAAACTTGTAGTGTCCTAGCAACCATCGCAAAGATGCATACAAAGCCCAGAAACTCCTCCTTACCCGGGCAAAAATGATATGGGATTTATCTTGTAGTGTCCTGATCCCCAGATCTTTAACCCAGCCACACATAAAAAGTTGTACACCTCCATGCTCTTCCAGGTTTTCATCTGTTTGTCCGTGTAGAACGATGTCTGCAGCACCAGGTAGTGTGAGCTGTTTGCAAAAAGGCAAAAAACAAAAGTATAATCCCAACGCTCAGATGTACGAGAAAAAATAAAAAATCCAAAAATTCAAAGTCAAAACCAAAAGCCAAAGATAAGAAAAGGCAAAAATCCAAACGCTCAGATCATCCCAAAATGGTAAACACAAAGTCCAAAATGTCCACAAGAAAACAAAGTACAAAAGACCACAAAGACACAGGCAGGGAACACGGAACAGAGATCTCAGGTGATAACATAACAGCACAAAGACTCCATGACTAGGGACCAAACTGAGGAAGTATATATACACAGGGTAATTAGAAACTAGGCGGGGCAGGAAATAAGGAACAGGTGAGGCAAAAAGCACATGAAAACAAAGGCTGTCAAAACAAACACAAACCACAGAAAACAGTGGCGGCCTCTAGAGGCCAAAACAAACACGACAAGATAAAGAAATAACAGTGGTCTCTAGAGGCCAAAACAGTCCCCAGTCCTAACATATATATATATATATATAATGGGCGTTGCCACCAATGAATGTGAAGGGGGTGCGTCCCCTTCACATTTCATAATTCATTTGTTCCATCTGTACTTTGGTCTGATGAGTCCAAATTTGAGATTTTTGGTTCCAACCACCATGTCTTTGTGAGCTGCAGAAAAGGGGAACGGATAGTATCTGCATGTGTGGTTCTCACACTGAAGCATGGAGGAGGTGGTGTGATGGTGTGGGGGGCTTTGCAGGTGACACCATTGGTGAGTTTATTCAAAACTGAATGCACACTTAACGCCATCTCATCTGGTTTGTGCTTAGTAGGACCATCATTTGTTTTTCAGCAGGACAATGACCCAAAACATATCTCCAGGTTATATAAGTGCTTTAATCAAGAAGGAGAGTGAAGGAGTGCTGCATTGGATGACCTAGGCTTCACATTCATCCAACCTAAACCCAGATGAGATGGTTTGGGATGAATTGGACTGCAGAGTGAAAGAAAAGCAGCCAAGAAGTGCTCAACGCAGAAGGGAACTCCTTCTAGACTGTTGGAAAACCATCCAGGTGACTACCTCATGAAGCAGGTTGAGAGAATGCCAAGAGTGTACAAAGCTGGCATTAAAGCAAAAGGTGGCTACTTTGAAGAATCTAAAATATAAAATATTTTGCTTTGTTTACACTGTTTGTTTTATGGGATTTACTAGTCAAGTTTATTTGTATAACGCTTTTAACAATAGACATTGTCACAAAGCAGCTTTACAGAATTTTAATGACCTTCAAACATGAGCTAATTTACCCCTAATCTATCCCCAATGAGCAAGCCTGTGGCGACAATGGCAAGGAAAATCTCCCTCAGACGACATAAGGAAGAAATCTCGAGAGGAACCGGACTCAAAAGGGAACCCATCCTCATTTGGGTGATAACAGACAACGTGATTATAACATATTTAACTGTTTTTGTTAGGACTGGGACTGTTTTGGCCTCTAGAGGCCGCTGTTATGTTTATCTTGTCATGTTTGTTTTGCCCTCTAGAGGCCGCCACTGTGTTTTGTGTGTGTCTTGATTGCCTGTTTCCTCCCCCGCCCTGTTCCTTAATTAGTTTGTGTATAAATACCCCTCTGTTTGTTCCCTTGTCACGGATTCTTTATGCTATGTTGTCTAGTGCTAGTTTCCTCTGTCCCACGTTTCTTGCCTTGTGTTTTTTGATACTCTACTTTCACCTCACGCCTCTGCACTTGAGTCATCCCCCTGGTGGCCTAGTGGGGGTTTGCTGGATTATCACACCAGCGATCCGGGTTTGAATCCCAGCAAAACCCTAACAGAAAGACTCTGTCATGACCGACTCAGCAGAGGCTTCTTCAACTGTCTACCTGGCTAACCTTCAGGGAATTATGGCTGCTTTAACACGCTTCGGAGCTACCATGGACACTCATGGACGAACTCTTGCAAGCCAATGTGAGACCCTTACTCGCCACGAAGTACTGCTTCAGCAGATTGGGAAAACCCTGGCACAGCTGACTTCTCTACCCCCATCTCCTCTGCCTGATTCTGCTCCAGTGCCTCCGGCCATGCTGCCTCCTTCACCTTCCGAACCCAGCCTTCCTGCACCACAGAGGTATGACGGCAAGCACAGTGAGTGCCAGGAGTTCCTTACCCAGTGCCAACTTACCTTTGAGCTCCAGCCTACCACCTACACTATGGATCGCCGCAAGATTGCCTTTGTGATAACCTTGTTAGCTGGTAAGGCGCGAGCCTGGGCCACAGCTATCTGGCAGAGACAGGGACCCGAGTGCTC
The DNA here is from genome assembly GCF_027579695.1 of Neoarius graeffei. Classification (NCBI taxonomy): domain Eukaryota; kingdom Metazoa; phylum Chordata; class Actinopteri; order Siluriformes; family Ariidae; genus Neoarius; species Neoarius graeffei. The sequence goes on from NC_083588.1 coordinate 38,510,879, forward strand.
TGATTTCCAGCTGTTTACGGAGGAGATGCTTCGTGTCTTCGATCAAGCTGACATCAGTAAAGACGCAGCCAGAAAGCTCATGTCCATCCGGCAAGAAGGAAGCGTCGCGGACTACGCCATCGCGTTCCGGACGCTCGCAGCAGTCAGCGGATGGAATGAAACAGCCCTGGTTTCAGCCTTTCACCATGGTTTGTCTGACCCCATCAAAGACGGCCTGGCCTCTATTGGATGCCCAAGTGACCTCGAAACTCTGATCTCACATTCTACTCGTCTTGACAACAGGATTAGAGAGTGCCACCGAGTCCTGAGCTTCCCCAGCCTCACTGCCTCGACCTGGAGTCCGTCTACCTCCTCCAGTGACTGTCCAGAGCCCATGCAAGTTGGCCGTACTCATCTCTCCGCAGCTGAGAGGGAGCGCAGAAGGAGGGACAAGTGCTGCATCTACTGTGGCAAGCCTGGCCATTTCCGAGCATCATGTCCTGAGCTCTCGGGAAAAGGACCGCCCCGTCCAGCCGAGGGAGGGTTGTGACGGGGCCTACCCTCTCTCCTGAACTCCCTGGCCAAGGAGTCTACATCCCGGTCTCCATCTCCTGGGGTGAGTCCGTCCACTCTTGTCAGGCCTTGTTAGACTCCGGGGCGGCTGGAAACTTTATGGATGTCAACTTCACCCAAAGTATTAATTTCCCAACTGCACCTCTTGAAGTCCCACTGTCCGTGTCTGCCCTGGATGGCCAAGCCTTAGGTGACGGAAGAGTCACCCAAGTAACTTCTCCAGTCTTCTTCCAGTTTCAAGGTCACAAGGAAGAAATATCCCTGCACCTTATTCCTTCACCAGAGTTCCCAGTTATTCTAGGTCTTCCTTGGCTTACCCGCCACAACCCTCATATAGACTGGGTCACTAGCCAGGTTGTGGAGTGGGGACCCTGCTTGCTATGCCTCTTGTCTGCTCTCTAGCTCTCCTGTGTCTTCTGCCGAGCCTCCTGATCTCACCGAGTTATCTCAAGTTCCCACAGAGTACTGGGATCTCAAGGAAGTTTTCAGCAAGAGCAGGGCCGCCGTTCTTCCTCCGCACCGTGCCTACGACTGTGCCATCGACTTGCTCCCTGGGACTACCCCTCCTCGTGGCAGACTGTTTTCCCTCTCTCAGCCAGAACACAAGGCCATGGAGGAGTACATCAAGGACGCCTTGGCCTCTGGGTTCATTCGACCCTCCACCTCACCCGCTGGTGCCGGCTTCTTCTTTGTCAGCAAGAAGGATGGGGGGCTCCGGCCGTGTATTGATTACAGGGGTCTGAACAAGATCACTGTACGCAACCGCTATCCCCTTCCGGTGATGTCCACAGCGTTCGATCTGCTCCAAGGCGCCACTGTCTTCACCAAATTGGACTTACGGAACGCATACCACCTCATCCGTATCCGACAGGGAGACGAGTGGAAGACTGCCTTTAACACCCCGTCTGGGCACTACGAGTATCAGGTGATGCCCTTCGGACTCACCAATGCACCAGCTGTTTTTCAGGCCCTAATCAACGACGTCTTGAGGGACATGATTAACCAGTACATTTTTGTCTACCTCGACGACATCCTAATCTTCTCCAAGACCGTGCAGGAGCACTGCCACCATGTCCGCCAGGTTCTCCAGAGGCTGCTACAGAACAATCTGTTCGCTAAGGCCCAGAAATGCGAATTTCATGTTCCCGAGGTCTCCTTTCTGGGTTTTATTGTACGGACGGGCCAACTCCAGATGGATCCAGCCAAGACCCTGGCCATCCGGGACTGGCCCACCCCCAAGTCCGTCAAAGAGGTTCAGCGGTTCTTAGGATTTGCTAACTTCTACCGCAAGTTTATCAGGAACTTCAGTTCTGTAGCAGCGCCCATATTGGACCTCACCAAAGGGACAGGTGGATCGTATGTCTGGTCTCCTCAGGCGGAAAAGGCGTTCAAAGACCTCAAGCACCGCTTCTGCACGGCACCCATTCTGGTCCTCCCGGACCCTTCGCAACCCTTCATTGTCGAGGTGGACGCCTCGGACAGCGGTGTCGGCGCGGTCCTCTCTCAACACTCGGAAGGAAGGTTGCACCCCTGCGCATACTTCTCCCACCGCCTGAGTTCTGCAGAGTCCCGATATGACGTGGGGGATCGAGAACTGCTAGCGGTTAAACTGGCCCTTGAGGAATGGAGGCACTGGCTGGAGGGAGCGCAACATCCATTTTTGGTCTGGACGGACCACAAGAACCTGGAGTACCTCCAGCAAGCAAAGAGACTCAATCCATGACAGGCTAGGTGGGCCTTGTTTTTCAGTCGGTTTGACTTTACCCTATCATACCGCCCCGGCTCCAAAAACACCAAACCTGACCCGCTTTCCAGGCTGTTCGCTCCCACCAACAGGGAGAGCGAAGTTGGGCCTATTATCCCTGTGTCCCAGATTGTGGCCCCTGTCTGCTGGGGTATTGAGGAGGCCGTCCGACGAGCCCAACGCCAGGACCCCGATCCTGGGACAGGGCCACCGGGCCTCTTGTACATCCCACATCAAGCCCGGGCCAAGGTTCTCCAGTGGGGTCACTCGTCCCCTCTCACCGCCCACCTGGGAGCTCGAAGGACCCTGGACTTCCTGAGAAGACGCTTCTGGTGGCCAAGCATGGAAAAGGAAGTGAGGTCATTCGTCCTTTCCTGCGAGGTGTGCACCAGAAGCAGGAACCCACGACAGCATCCCCAGGGCCTCCTGCATCCTCTGCCCATTCCCCGGTGTCCCTGGTCCCACATGGCAGTCGACTTCATCACGGGTCTCCCTGAGTCTCAAGGTAACACTGTCATTTTGGTCATAGTGGACAGATTCTCCAAGGCCTGCCGCTTTATACCACTGTGCAAGCTCCCTTCTGCCCTTGAAACTGCTAAACTTATGTTCAATCACGTCTTCCGAGTCTTTGGTCTCCCACAGGATATCGTCTCAGACTGGGGGCCCCAGTTCTCCTCCCAAGTGTGGCATAGGTTTTGCAAGCTCATCGGAGCCACTGCCAGCCTCTCCTCTGGGTTCCACCCACAGTCCAATGGCCAGACGGAGAGGCTCAACCAGGACCTGGAAACCACCCTGCGAGGCCTGGCTATAGATAACCCGACTTTGTGGAGCACCTGGCTGCCATGGGCAGAGTACACCCACAACACCCTGCAGTCATCGGCTACCAAGCTGTCACCGTTCCAGTGCCAATTCGGGTTCCAGCCACCTCTGTTCCCGGACCAGGAGGAGGACGCGGGGGTGCCCTTGGTCAACCAATATGTGAGACGGTGTCGCAAGACCTGGAGCAAGGTCAGGAGGACCCTCATCCAGACCTCCAGAACCAACCAGACTCAGGCCAACCGCCATAGAAGATCTGCCCACGCTTTCCGCCCTGGGCAGCGGGTTTGGCTGTCCACCAAGGACCTTCCGCTGCGGGTGGAGAACCGCAAGCTTGCTCCTCGCTACATTGGCCCCTTCAAGGTGGTGCGCAGGGTGAACCCTGTCGCTTACCGGCTCCAGTTGCCCCGGACTCTGAGAATCAACCCCACATTCCATGTTTCCCTGTTGCGGCCCGTACTGACGTCCACGTATGCCCCTGCCCCTAGGAACCCCCCACCCCCCTGCATCTTCCAGGGTCAGACTGTGTTCACTGTTCATCGCATGCTTGACTCCTGCCAGGTCCGCGGCGGGCTTCAGTATCTGGTAGACTGGGAGGGCTATGGCCCTGAGGAACGCTGTTGGGTCCCCGCCCGGGACATTTTAGATAAAGGACTTTGTCGGGACTTCCATTCGGCCCATCCGGATCGCCCTGGGAACGTCAGGAGACGCTCCTAGAGGGGGGGGTCCTGTTAGGACTGGGACTGTTTTGGCCTCTAGAGGCCGCTTTTATGTTTATCTTGTCATGTTTGTTTTGGCCTCTAGAGGCCACCACTGTGTTTTGTGTGTGTCTTGATTGCCTGTTTCCTGCCCCGCCCTGTTCCTTAATTAGTTTGTGTATAAATACCCCTCTGTTTGTTCCCTTGTCACAGAGTCTTTATGCTATGTTGTCTAGTGCTAGTTTCCTCTGTCCCATGTTTCTTGCCTTTGCCCTTGTGGTTTTTGATGCTCTACTTTCGCCTCACGCCTCTGCACTTGAGTCATCCCTGGTGGCCTAGTGGGGGTTTGCTGGATTATCACACCAGCGATCCGGGTTCGAATCCCAGCAAAACCCTAACAGTTTTAACATGAAGTCTGTTTAGTTGATATAACTCTTCACTGATGGAAACTTGAGTGCAAAACTGTTTATGACAATTCCAGTCCTAGAGTTAGCAAGTCAACTGTAGTCTTCAGCCATAAAAGCATTACTGTAAGTGTCCACTATCTTCCAAGTGTGACTTTCAACTGTCCATATGGGGCCGTTCTCCACAGGAGCGATATGATGAGACTCCAGCCAGACGTAGGGCATCAGGATGGATCAGGCAGGTCCGAGGAGCAGAAGAGGTCAGTGTCTCGATCTCAGGATTGACATGTAACTCAGAGGGAAGAGAAAGAGAGAGAAAACACAGGTTGTTAGGTATGCCCAGTGTCACCTGATGAGTAGGAACAGTATACATAATACTGCATAAATATACTACATAATTCCATATGTGTTATTTCATAGTTTTGATTGTAGAATGATACTACATTGTAGAACAATGTATAAAATAATAAAAATAAAGAGAAGCCATTGAATAAGTTGTGTGTGTGTGTGTAAAATGTTATAAAATGTCAGTTAATTTTGTGAAAAGCGTGTTTGTATTGCTTATCGTCCTGCTGTCGTGTTTTTCTGAGGTGGAAACCACAAAACCTTGAGGACACCTACGCAGACAAAGTGAAACTCCATTCAGTTGTTATACCTTACAGTAAGCGCTCTTATTCTCAGTACTGTTACGCTTTCCGAGGAGGGTTTAATTACTGGAGGGGTGCAAAAGATTTTAAAACTCCCCTACTTCAGAGAAGTCTTGATGTTTGCAAATGTATTGTTTTGCCAAGCTACTGTATCTTATTAAAAATAAATAAATAATTGCATGTACTTAAACTTGGGCTACATGGTGGTGCAGTGGTTAGCTCTGTAACCTCACAGCAAGAAGGTTCTTGATTCGAACCAGCCAGTCGGGTGGGGCCTTTTAGTGTGGAGTTTGCATGCTCTCCTGTGTGGGTTTCCTTTGGGTGCTCTGGGTTTCCTCCCGCAGTCCAAAGCCATGCTGATTGAGTCAACTGGCTGCTCTAACTTCCCCATAGATGTGAATGTGAATGGTTGTCTGTGTCAGTGTGTTAGTCCTGTGATAGACTGGCGACCCGTCCAAGATATACCTGACCCTGACTGTATGCTAAACATTTCCCCAGGTCAAGAATCCTGTGTACCAAATGTGAATGTTTTGCTTCTTATTACAAGTAATGACACAACAACGATTATACAGGTCAGTCCAATGTTCTCACTGGCTCTCACACTGTTGTTTTTGGATATAGTTGTTTCAGACTATCAAGGATGATCTTGGCCAACTAAGGCTAATGTTGCATGACAGATGTTAACTTTGCACACAAGGCTATTTCATTATTTTCATATCTACTCTTGCTCATGCCTTTAATGAGTTCATATACGCTTTGATGAGACTAGAATTGTGGCTCCGGCAGATCTAACGTTAGTTTTGAGTGAATATTATTATTATTATTATTATTATTATTATTATGATGCAGCTACATTTAGGCTCCATAGAAAACATCTGAATCTTCTTTATTCATGACCACATGGTCCCCCCCCCCCTCCTCAAACATGCATTTGTTACGTGTGGCAGCTTCAGTGCTCCTTCGAACACATGCTCAAAGTCACAAACATGCACTTTGCTGGCCTCGTTCATTCCTTTCTGGTACCATTGTGGGTTTCTGGCACGTACACACTGCTGATTATGTAGTCACTCAAAACTTAAAGAATTATTTTCCTTTCTGCTGCTTTCTGAAAAGCTGTCTCACGTATAAAAGATGGCCCTCCACTTTACAAATTCTGGAAAGTGCCTTTGTTTGGATTTATAGAGCCACAGTGTTTACTTTTTTCCCCACTTGTACTTGCACGAATGTTTTTTCTTACATATTTTCTACACAAGATTGTGATGCGAAGCATCTGCTTTAGTGTTGTAATGTTTCTCTGTAAATGATACATGTGCACCCTTATCGCTAATTTCCTTTAAGAACAAAGTTAGGCGAAGAAATATTTTCTAGCTGGTGTTGTAAAGCTTAATGCAGTGAAACATTGCATTTGTATGCAATTTATTTTATGTTCTGATGTGTCGTGTTAGATTGTGGTATATTGTGTTATGTCATATTACATTTGGCTGAGTTATGTTTTATGACGTATGCGCGGCTGAGTTATGTCAAGTTGTGTATGTTATGTTTGGTTATTTTATGGTGTCTTATATGATCTTATTTTAGGTTGTGTTATGTGATGTTTGCACAATGCTTTATCAGCTCTTGCAACAGTTAATGTTGACTGTTTTATCTTGGGGTGGCACGGTGGTGTAGGGGTTAGCACTGTCGCCTCACAGCAAGAAGGTTCTGGGTTCAAGCCCAGTGGCCGACGGGGGCCGTTCTGTGTGGGGTTTGCATGTTCTCACCATGTCTGCGTGGGTTTCCTCCGGGTGCTCCGGTTTCCCCTACAGTCCAAAGACATGCAGGTTAGGCTAATTGGTGGCTCTAAATTGACCATAGGTGCGAATGTGAGTGTGAGTTGTTGTTCGTCTCTATGTGTCAGCCCTGCGATGACCTGGCGAGTTGTCCAGGGCGTACCCCGCCTCTCGCCCATAGTCAGCTGGGATAGGCTCCAGCTTGCCTGCGACCCTGTACAGGATAAGCGGTTATGGATAATGGAGGGTGGATGGATTTTGATATTTGTTGTTTGCACCGTCTATGGACCTTGGTCCGTAAGAAAATGACACTGACTTGAGTACAGTATCACATTTGCCTGATTGGAAAAAAAAATAAAAGGACCATGCTGTAAGAGGTAAAACCTGTGAGAGTTGATTGTGGTTACACAGACTACTGTAACAGGCTTTTGCCTTTTGTGGCTTTGTTGTTGCTGGCAAACGCTTGCATCCAGTCTTTGCATCTCTGGAACTCATTAAAGCTTTTGGCAGTCTGGAGCTTTAGTATTTAAAAAAAAACAAAAAAAACCTTTCTCATCCTAGGATAGAATGTTTAAGGTCAGTGGTTGACCACAGGGACTTGCACTTGCATCCATAGTGTACTTTTTAAGTGTAACACCAGGTCAACCATTATTCCTTCTGTCACATAACTTTGTCAAACTATTTTTGTGTTAAGAGCCGCTGAACACAGTCAGCAGGTTAATTATAGAAAGATTTGTTGTGATAAGGTCCTGATGAAGCTGTAGTGATACTGAGCTCAGTTACAAAATAATCTGACGAGAAATAGTCACCACATTGAAACACACATGAAAAAAACAACAACAACATTGAAACATCGTGAAAATATACTAGTAGCTTCTTAATATTGTAGGTCACGTAGTGTACGAATGCAGTATTTTGTTTAAAATGTGGGGGGGAAATCATTATTGGGTCAGGAGAAAAGTATTCTAAATTATGGTCCTGCTGAGATTTGCAGGACCGTAATAATAATAATTTTTTGTTAAAAGCGTTCACGTCATATTTGGCAGGTTTTGAATGCATTTCTTATACACCAGCAAGCAAGCAGGCTGACATTGGTTCGGATAATAAAATTGCCAGAAGTGACGATATGCATTTCGCTCACTGTGTTTTAGCTAGTTGTACCAGGAAGCATGACACACCAAATGAGTAAACATAACTGAGATTGCACACACATAGTGCTGTGTGATCAGAGCAATGCTGGTCAAATAGCTTGATTTGTTGGCTTTTCTGATCCTATAAAGCGGAGATTTGCACTGTAGTGTCAGGAACACATCCTTGAGTTCACGTTGGATTTGCAGCTATCTGATTCAGCCATGTGAAATGGCACAGCACATATCAAATTACACAGCTGATTACTTATGGCAGGTCCCAAAGTGTTTTATTCTTCTTTTATCACCACAATAATTTGCCAGTCATCTCATCTCATCTCATTATCTCTAGCCGCTTTATCCTGTTCTACAGGGTCGCAGGCAAGCTGGAGCCTATCCCAGCTGACTACGGGTGAAAGGCGGGGTACACCCTGGACAAGTCACCAGGTCATCACAGGGCTGACACATAGACACAGACAACCATTCACACTCACATTCACACCTACAGTCAATTTAGAGTCACCAGTTAACCTAACCTGCATGTCTGGAGTGTGGGGGAAACCGGAGCACCCAGAGGAAGCCCACGCGGACACGGGGAGAACATGCAAACTCTGCACAGAAAGGCCCTCGCCGGCCACGGGGCTCGAACCCGGACCTTCTTGCTGTGAGGCGACAGCGCTAACCACTACACCACCGTGCCACCCATTGCCAGTCATATCAGTTTATTTATTAATGAATGGCAAATTGTACCGCTTGTCCATTTCTAGTTACATTTAATGTTATGGACCGTCTGCAAAATGCAAAACGTTCAGTAATCCTTTTTGTTACAGCAGCTAGTATAAACAGTGGTTGTGTCACTGTCTTTTGACGTAAATGAGACCTGTTTTTTAGCCAAGAAATCACAAAACACAGCATCCTCCATCTTGAAGACTCTTTCATGGTGGAAAACTTGACTGTTAAAAAGTGTAAACACTGGAAGCTCCAGCCAAAAGGTGAATAAAATCACCATTTCAACAGTTAAATACTGTAACATGTTTTAATTTGTATATTATTAGACAGATTGTCATAGAGCTTCCACCATACAAGTCTCTATGAATTAATTATTATTATTGAACAAGTACTGTGATTTGCCTTACGGCTGGCACTACTGTTAAAGCTATTATTAAAAATAAATGACACCTTCTGACCAATTGAATTCGAAAATTCACCAGCACTGTGATAAAATGCTATGAATCCATCATATTCTTATTGGTTGATTTAACACATGATTGACTCAAGGTTCCTGGCTGCTAAAGTAAGTAAGAGTACAACCTCAAGTTGTTAATTGCTTTATATAATAGAGCGGTAGCTACAGTTATCTTTTGGTCATTGCAAAAGTAGAAAAGACTTTCAGTACCGTATGTAAACTGTGCATGAATAATTACTCAAACTTCCACTGGGGAAAAAAATGAGTTGATTCCTGATTACTTAGCATATCAGATCACGTGACAATGTTGCACAATTATTGACACCTTTGTCCACAGTTATCGACACCATTCCACAGTTATCGACATCTAGATGATTATTTATTTTAAAAAAATCGGTATGTGGTATTAAGTTAACAAAACATAGTTTTTATTTTAAATTAGTTTTAAATTGACTTATATTTCGTACAAAATATCTGTTATATAAATATATCGACGTCGTTGCTTACGTAAATGAGGAAGTGATTCTAATGTTTGTAAGCAAATGAACAGATAATGTTTAACCTGTCAGAAAATCTTTCTGTTCCACTTTCTACCCACTTTCTAAGTATTTTCACAGATCACATTTTGTTAATCGTTCGTTGTTGCTGGTATTAATTTCTAATTTTGTAGTTTACCTATAAATGTCAACAGGCAATTGACGTTGCAACCGCATGAAAATCCAAGTCAAAGGTTGCATGGTCAATTAGCCATACATGTCTAGTATATGGGGACCACATTGCATCTGGCTTCAATCCAACATCAACCAACAACTCTTGTTTTTAGATATGCTCGCTACAGGGCAGTATTTTTGTAACTCATATACTCATGTAAAAAATAACTTTATGGGTTTTTTCTTCAGTAATTTCATTTGTGGTGTTCTTTAAATGTCATAAAGATTCACACTGAAGCCTGGATGAGCCAGGTCTTCTTGCCAACCTACATGTGGACAGCCATGTCTCCACCGGCAGCAAATGGTTGTCATCACTCTATCATATAAGGTGTCATCGCACACAAAAGCTCAACACAGGCAAGCTTCAAAGATGAGAAACAGCTGTGGGGCCCAGTTTAGCAGCCGGTGAGGGTCTGTTCTGTAAATCTGAACACAGTGATGCTGACAGGCTCCAGCACATGGTCACGAAGGCACCTCTGCTCCTGTTTTTTTAGCATTTCGACAGACAAACTATGTGACCCGAAGATATGTGGAGCCTTTTACTGTAAAATATACTCAGGAGACAAGACCTATATTATTTCCAATCTGTTTGGACTCCTCTTGCTCTTTAAAGCCTATTCCTTGAAAAGAGCCACATGTTCATGTGGGGTATGTCATATGTTTGAGGCATGTACAGATACGTCCTCCCATTTCTTAACTTCTACAGAAAATGTTTTATTGACCTTGTCACGACATTTGTTTATGCTTTTAAATTCCAGACTCATTCAGGAGCTCTGTGGTTGTGTCTATAATAGATATACATCTTACTGAGGGGAGTTGGAGTGCTGACACAAATTATAGCGGTGCTCCCCACATGACGCGCACAGAGCGAAGCTCCATAATTAAGAGAATATGGTAATGCATTGACCTGATTTTTGATGGTTTTTGCAACCATATGACGTTCATACATGTATGTACCACCACAGGACACACTTTCATAAGTACAAGGCAACGTATCTCAAGCATTTGACCACTAGACAATGAAATTTGTATCTTTATTTGCATAAGATAGATGGGTTTTTAATCCAGCGCTTATTTTTAATTTGCTTTTTCAAAAATAACATGGGATCATTTACTCACACATTTTATGGAAAATATTCACAACAGTTTCATATAAAACTAGTTAAAACAGTTTTATTAGTCCACTAGCTTGTTGGACAGTTGACAATTATGACCAGCCAACTTTTTGACGTCAAACTTGAAATATGAAGATTGCAGCTCTAACCCTTGAAGTTCATACGTTGCATTCAGTCGAAGAGAATGTTTTCCAGTAGGTTTTTTCCTGAAGGTTTTTATCCTACTGTTTTTTTCATAGCGGGCATCGTGTCTTTGCATTGTATTGCTTTTTTTTTTTACCTGAAATGTTTCTTACTCTGCACACTCGTGTAAATATAATTATTGTCCAATTCAGTAGCAATTATGAGCACCTTTCCTTAGTTTTAGATCACTTAAAACTACAGCGGATCAATATAGATTAGTTCTTATGTACGATACTATCCAATAGTAACTACATAGTAAAGATGTAACATGAAAGCACTGGTTCACTGCTGTCCACCAGGTACCCAGCAGAGTCACACTATAATAAATGTCATGGTGTTGTTTCTAGCACGTGACATGCAGTGTCAAAGAAAGGAATATAACCCAAATTCCAAAAAAGGTGGGGTGCTGTGTAAACTGTAAATAAAAACAGAATGCAATGATTTGCAAATCATGGAAACCCTGTATTTCATTGAAAATAGTACAAAGACAACATATCAAATGTTGAAACTGAGAAATTTTATATATACTTTTCGGAGCAATATGCTGCCGTCCAGACAAAGTCTTTTTCAGGGAAGGCCTTCCTTCTTTCAGTAAGACAATGCCAAACCATTTTCTCATCTCATCTCATTATCTCTAGCCGCTTTATCCTGTTCTACAGGGTCGCAGGCAAGCTGGAGCCTATCCCAGCTGACTACGGGTGAAAGGCGGGGTACACCCTGGACAAGTCACCAGGTCATCACAGGGCTGACACATAGACACAGACAACCATTCACATTCACACCTACGGTCAATTTAGAGTCACCAGTTAACCTAACCTGCATGTCTTTGGACTGTGGGGGAAACCGGAGCACCCGGAGGAAACCCACGCGGACACGGGGAGAACATGCAAACTCCGCACAGAAAGGCGCTTGCTGGCCACGGGGCTCGAACCCGAACCTTCTTGCTGTGAGGCGACAGCGCTAACCACTACACCACTGTGCTGCCCACCATTTTCTGCACATATTAAAACTGTATGGATCCGTAGTAAAAGAGGCTGGGTGCTAAACTGGCCTGCCTGCAGTTCAGGCCTGTCTCCCATTTAAAACATTTGAAGCGCAAAATATGACAAAGGAGACCCCAAACTGTCGAGCAGCTGAAATTGTATATCAGGCAAGAATGGGACACCGTTTCTCTTTCAAAACTACAGCAATTGGTCTCCTCAGTTCCCACAAGTTTACAGAGAGTTAAAAGTAGAGGTGATGCAACACAGTGGTAAACATGCCCCTGTGCCAACTATTTTGAAACTTGTAGAAAGAAAGAAAGAAAACAGTTTATTTATCAAATGTACACTTAAGCACAGTGAAATTCCTCCTCTGCATTTAACCCATCTGAAGCAGTGAACACACATCAAATTCAAAATGAGCATATATTTGTCAAAGAACAATAACATTTCTTAGTTTCACCATTTGATATGTTGTCTTTGTACTATTTTCAATGAAATATAGGGTTTCCATGATTTGCAAATTATTGCATTCTGTTTTTATTTACAGTTTACACAGTGTCCCAACTTTTTTGGAATTGGGGTTGTAAATATGTATTTGTAATTGCGATACATATCTTATTATTGGTATTACTGTCACAAGACAATGCAGCAATTTACTGACGTGAAATACTCTACACTACACAATTCGATGGTTCATATGCTTTAATGTTATTATTCTATTCGCCCGTAGTCAGCTGGGATAGGCTCCAGCTTGCCTGCGACCCTGTAGAACAGGATAAAGCGGCTAGAGATAATGAGAGAGAGAGAGAGAGGTTGATTTTGTGCCCTTGTAAATATTTTGCCCACAGACTCATCAGGAGCTCATATATATATGTGTGTGTGTGTGTGTGTGAAAATCCCTTCCACACCAGGATCTGGTCTTCCCAGGCAGTCTCCTGTCCCAGTACTAACCAGCTCTTTGAGGTGCAGTGCCGAACTCCATTTCTACAACCCTCGGCCTCTCACCTACTATATAGCTAGGGTAACAGTGGGGGGGGCTAGTCCTCTGGTAACCACGAGAGTTTGACTCCCTACCCGCATTTGTATTGCAGCGAGCCTTGCCAGATGGCAGTAGGTACCATTTTTATGATGGTCTTTTGGTATGACCCAACCATGAGTAGAACTTGTGATCTCCCCGTCGAGAGGCGGACACACTAACCACTAGGTCAGCTCGTGGTATGTGTGTGGGTATAATGTTTTCGTAAAAACAGAAAACGTGTTCACCTGATCTGATTTATTTACACTGTAGTCTTCATGATTCTTGATACTCAGAGTATATTCAAAGAGGACACATCTGGAAAACAGTTATCACCATCTTGTATCACAGACCCTTACATATTTGGTGTTCTCTTGGATGTAACACAGTACACAGAGTATGATATTTTTCCCTGAAACCTACACTTTCCTGAACATTCCTTTCCTGCATTCATAGTCCATTATAGTATTGCAACATCATGTATTAAAATAAACTCACCATAAAAAAAAGTGCAGTCAACTACTGTGTTGCATTTAACACAGACACTGGCTAAAAGTGACATTTAAATTCCCAAGCTGGAGCATTCTGCTTTAAGAAATATTGTTCATATACCCATGGTGTCATTACCTAGTGGTATTCTATCTAACGATACCACTCAATCTTAATTCAAATACAACCCTGATTCCAAAAAAGTTGGGACAAAGTACAAATTGTAAATAAAAACGGAATGCAATGATGTGGAAGTTTCAAAATTCCATATTTTATTCAGAATAGAACATAGATGACATATCAAATGTTTAAACTGAGAAAATGTATCATTTAAAGAGAAAAATTAGGTGATTTTAAATTTCATGACAACACCACATCTCAAAAAAGTTGGGACAAGGCCATGTTTACCACTGTGAGACATCCCCTTTTCTCTTTACAACAGTCTGTAAATGTCTGGGGACTGAGGAGACAAGTTGCTCAAGTTTAGGGACAGGAATGTTAACCCATTCTCGTCTAATGTAGGATTCTAGTTGCTCAACTGTCTTAGGTCTTTTTTGTCGTATCTTCCGTTTTATGATGCGCCAAATGTTTTCTATGGGTGAAAGATCTGGACTGCAGGCTGGCCAGTTCAGTACCCGGACCCTTCTTCTACGCAGCCGTGATGCTGTAATTGATGCAGTATGTGGTTTGGCATTGTCATGTTGGAAAATGCAAGGTCTTCCCTGAAAGAGACGTCATCTGGATGGGAGCATATGTTGCTCTTGAACCTGGATATACCTTTCAGCATTGATGGTGTCTTTCCAGATGTGTAAGCTGCCCATGCCACACGCACTAATGCAACCCCATACCATCAGAGATGCAGGCTTCTGAACTGAGCACTGATAACAACTCGGGTCGTCCTTCTCCTCTTTAGTCCGAATGACACGGCGTCCCCGATTTCCATAAAGAACTTCAAATTTTGATTCGTCTGACCACAGAAGAGTTTTCCACTTTGCCACAGTCCATTTTAAATGAGCCTTGGCCCAGAGAAGACGTCTGTGCTTCTGGATCATGTTTAGATACGGCTTCTTCTTTGAACTATAGAGTTTTAGCTGGCAACGGCGGATGGCACGGTGAATTGTGTTCACAGATGATGTTCTCTGGAAATATTCCTGAGCCCATTTTGTGATTTCCAATACAGAAGCATGCCTGTATGTGATGCAGTGCCATCTAAGGGCCCGAAGATCACGGGCACCCAGTGTGGTTTTCCGGCCTTGACCCTTACGCACAGAGATTCTTCCAGATTCTCTGAATCTTTTGATGATATTATGCACTGTAGATGATGATATGTTCAAACTCTTTGCAATTTTACACTGTCGAACTCCTTTCTGATATTGCTCCACTATTTGTTGGCGCAGAATTAGGGGGATTGGTGATCCTCTTCCCATCTTTACTTCTGAGAGCCGCTGCCACTCCAAGATGCTCTTTTTATACCCAGTCATGTTAATGACCTATTGCCAATTGACCTAATGAGTTGCAGTTTGGTCCTCCAGCTGTTCCTTTTTTGTACCTTTAACTTTTCCAGCCTCTTATTGCCCCTGTCCCAACTTTTTTGAGATGTGTTGCTGTCATGAAATTTCAAATGAGCCAATATTTGGCATGAAATTTCAAAATGTCTCACTTTCGACATTTGATATGTTGTCTATGTTCTATTGTGAATACAATATCAGATTTTGAGATTTGTAAATTATTGCATTCCGTTTTTATTTACAATTTGTACTTTGTCCCAACTTTTTTGGAATCAGGGTTGTAGAACCTTATAATACTACAGTCAAGATCTGATAAGATTACATTCATATACGAGAGTCAGGTGTAATTTTTGGATGCTGTTTCAAAGAATTTACCACATTGTTTTTATCAATCTTATCATATTAGTCATTTTAGCAAAAGCAGACGTATCTGTTGCTGTTTCAAGAGCTTATTTCTGTTTGTAAGCACTGGCTCCTCCTTTGCCCGACCAAAATTTTGACCTTGTAGAGCTTCCTGAGGAAATATAGAGAGATACGTAGTCATTGGGTTTGTAGCCTTGAGTCTCTGGCGGATTTAGGAAGGAAGCAAAGTGATGATAGGTTGATGTGTTAAGAGGTGCTTTTGATTTATAAAATGTTCATTCCCTGATTTTTTTTTTTTTTGCAAGATCAGTGTTTTACAAAATCTTTGCAAAGAAGACATATTTATCGTTTGTGTGATTTACTTAATATTAGACAATAATTTTTCTCTCACACCATAAATTTGTGAAAACGTGCAGCCCTGTGATGGTTATTGTGAGATATGACTCACTGATATCTTTTAGTGGGAGTTTGTCTCACACACACACTTCAATAAATTCCACATCCCTTAACCTGCAAACCGCAGACAAGCAGTTTCTGACTCATTCACCTGAGATTTACGAACAACAATGATACAGCAATATTAATAATGAAAGATCCATTACTGTATCTGTGTGCTGAAAAATATTATTTAAAATCTTACTTTATTTAAGGCTTTGCTGAGCCACCGAATGGCAGAACATTTGTAAAAATGCTTATAATTGAGACATTTAAACTCAATTTTACTATGCATGTCTTGAGTTAAGTCAATTAAAGCGGCGTTTCTCAACCTTTTTTTAGTCACGGCACCCTTCAGAAGTATGCAAATTCTCAAGGCACCCCCATATAAAATATACGCAGTCATGCTGACCATACGCTGACCTTGGCAGTGACATTGTGACATGGGAAAGGGGGCCGTGAGACAAATTTTGATGATGCATGAGGCTGCGATGATCTGCATTAGTGTAACTATCGTTTTTTGGAATTTTAATTAATTTTATTTATTTCAATGTTAGAATATATAATTTTTTGATGGCACCCCTAACGAAGCTAGACGGCACCCCAGTTGAGAAAGGCTGAATTAAGGTATCTGCTTCATAAGAGGTCAAAGCTCTAGCAAGGACAAAAGTTTAGATATTCCTTGTTAATATTTGGTGGTGGGTGGCACGGTGGTGTAGTGGTTAGCGCTGTCGCTTCACAGCAAGAAGGTCCGGGTTTGAGCCCCGTGGCCGGCGAGGGCCTTTCTGTGCGGAGTTTGCATGTTCTCCCCGTGTCTGCGTGGGTTTCCTCTGGGTGCTCTGGTTTCCCCCACAGTCCAAAGACATGCAGGTTAGGTTAACTGGTGACTCTAAATTGACCGTAGGTGTGAATGTGAGTGTGAATGGTTGTCTGTGTCTATGTGTCAGCCCTGTGATGACCTGGCGACTTGTCCAGGGTGTACCCCGCCTTTCACCCGTAGTCAGCTGGGATAGGCTCCAGCTTGCCTGTGACCCTGTAGAACAGGATAAAGCGGCTAGAGATAATGAGATGAGATGAATATTTGGTGGCATTGAGTTTTTAATTGCTTAATTTGAATCAAACACTTGGGGTAGCCTTCCACAAGCTTCTCACAAAATTTTTGTCAAAATATTATTTCTCCTGACCAGTACTATATCTGCATTTCGTTGCCTTGTACCCATGACATGTGCAATGACAAAGTTGAATCTAATTTAATCTATATTACCAAATTGGCAAATTGGACACCTGCCCAGTCACAGTCATGTGTGCTTGTTGAACATCCTATTATAGATTTAGTCCCCCTTTGCTGTTGTAATAACCTCAACTCTTCTGGGAAGGCTTTCCACTAGTTTTTGGAGCGTGGCTGTGGGAACTTGCACGTTCAGCCACAAGCACATTAGTGAGTTCAGACCTGGCTTTCCAGTTCATCCCAAATGGGTTCAGTAGAGTTGAGGTCAGGGCTCTGTGCAGGCTACGTCAGTTATTTCAGCCTTTGAAACCATGTCTTTAAGGACATGGCTATATACACAGGGGCATTGTAATGCTGGAACCTGTTTAGGCTAGACCAGTGATAGGTTTTGATCTGCCTGTATTGAAGAAATTTGAATCAACAAAGTATGATCTTGGAATGTAGTCCTCTGCCGCTTAGGAGATTCTGCCTCACGGATCTGGGAGCAACATTCACTGATACAGACACAGCTGTTCAGAGATGTTTCTCAGTTTATTGAAAGACAAACAGGAGTATATATCCATATTCAAGAGTGTGTTGTAGCTAAATGATTGGAAGATGGGATTTAAGAAGCCAAGTTGTCTATGTGAGATAGGGTAATGGCAATGGGTGATGAAGCATTGCATGACTGGTCAGGATAGCCTTATGAAAACAGAGAGCAGATATGCGAGCAAAGATAAATTTCAAGATTTCACTGGAACTAACAAGCAAACTGACCAAAACCAGTTGCAAGCATGCCAAACAGATATCTCTATCAACCACTTAGTTCCAGTGAAGGGAATTCTTAATGCTACAGCATGCAAAGGCATTCTAGACAAATGCGTGCTTCAAATTTTGTGGCAAAAGTTTGGGGAAGGCCTATCACATCCATATGATGATCAGGTGTCCACGCACTTTTGGCTGTATAGTATATCTAGCGTAACTCATTCAGGTTTGTGAACCTCCTTGCACATTTCTGCTTTTTCAGTTCAGTCCACAAATTTTCAATGGGAATCATGTTGGGTCTTGGTGATGGCCACTCCAATACTTCCAATTAGGCCATTTTGTTACAACTTTTGGAAGTATATTGTCCTCCTGCAAGACCAAATTGACATCAAGTTTAAAATTTCTGGCTGATGTTGTGAGATTTAGCTTTAGTATTACTACATCACCCTCCTTGCTCATGATGCAATCCATTTTCCGTAGTGCACCAGTCCCTTTTCCAGCAAAACACAGTCATAACACAATGCTGCCATCCCCATGCTTTACACTTGGGATTATGTTCTTCTGATTAAAGTTCTCACAATATATAGTAAAGAGGAAAAACATAATACTCAATATATCAATAATATTGCTGATCATTATGGCCAAACAGTTCAATTTTTGTTTCATCAAGTTTTTGTACACCAGAGAAGACTCCTTCAAAAGGCTGGTGATCACCTGCAAACTTCAGTCTAGCTTCATTATGCTGGTCTTAGAATTATGGCTTCCTTCCTGTCCATGGTGATGTAGAACTGCCTTAATAGTGGATGTACATACTTTGGTACCTGATGCCTCCAGCGTCATCATTTCCTTTGTTGTCATGGGGTTCAATTAAATCTTTTGGTCCAAAGTTTGATCATCCCTGGGGGTGGATTTGTCTCATCTTCCTGAATGATGCAGTGTCTGTCATTCCAAGATTTTTATGTTTGCATACAATTGTTTGCACAGACGCTCGTGGTTCCATCAAAGTCAAAGTCCTTCCCGCCCCATTCATGGCGCGTTTGGCTGCGCCAATCTCCATTTCGTAGCCCTTTGCTTATTGCCTATATTACACAGCTAGGGTTACAGTGGGGGGGCTAGTCCTCTGGTAACTGCGAGAGTTTGACTCTCCACTCGCATATGTATTGCAGCATGCCTTGCCAGATGGCAGTCGGCACCATTTTTATGATGGTCTTTGGTATGACCCGGCTGTGAGTAGAACTCGTGATCTCCCGATCAAGAGATGGACACGCTAATCACTAGGCCACTCACCAGTCGTGGTACCATCAGTTGTATGGAAATTGCCACTAAGGAGGAACTGGACTTGTGGAGGTCCACATTTTTTTTTTTCTGAGATCTTGGCTGAGTTGCTTGGATTGTTTTCCCTTTTAGTCACAGGTATACTCCTACTTATGATAACTGGCTAATCAGAAGGTTCTGAATGTGATTATATCATTTGGTGGAATCTTCCAGACTGTTTGACAGTCAGTTTGGTGTATGTACCGTAAACATTTGACCCACTGGAATTGTGATATAGTGAATTAAAGCTGAAACAAATCTGTATGTTATTGATTGTTTTAAAAATTTCCTCTGATGCAAAGTAGATCCCCTAACTGTCTTGCTAACAGAAATGTATCGTGATGTGAAATGTGTGGAGTTGTAACAAGCTTAGATTGAATATCTTTGGCCTAGGTGCATGTAAACTTTTGGTCTCAACTGGAAATATTTACACAGGTCAGCATACTATTTTTGAGAGATTGAGTTAAAATATAAATGATGAGGGTGGCACGGTGGTGTAGTGGTTAGCACTGTCGCCTCACAGCAAGAAGGTTCTAGGTTCGAGCCCAGTGGCCTTTCTGTATGGAGTTTGCATGTTCTCCCCGTGTCTGCGTGGGTTTCCCCCGGGTGCTCCGGTTTCCCCCACAGTCAAAAAACATGCAGTTAGAGTAATATGAGGTGGCCTTGGGCTGAAGTGCCTTTGAGCAATTAAGGCACCTAACCTCCAACTGCTCCCCGGGCACTGTAGCATAGCTGCCCACTCCTCTGGGTGTGTGTGTGCTCATTGTTCATGTCTGTGTGCATGTGTGTGTTCACTGCTTCAGATGGGTTAAATGCAGAGAGGAATTTCACAAGTGCACGTGTGATAAAGTAAGTTGTTGTTCTTCTTCTTCTTCTTCTAGTAGCTTGTGTATCTCATAATCTTTTGTTTAGGGGACCCCCAGTCATTCCAGCTCTCAGTACGATACCGGTATATGTGACTGTGTAGGGGAGAAAATGCTTTTGCTGTGGCTGAATTCTTGCAAACAGACAAAAAAAGATTAAAAAACAAAACAAAACCCAGGTTTCTACCAACTTACCCATAAGTACTGTATATTTTTAGCTAAAAAACAAAACAAAAAACCCAAGATATTTCCTGTAAAGATCATGGTGGGTAAGGAGTCACTTTAACAAATGCAGTGGTAAAAACAGTCAGTGCGTCTAAAGATGTCTAAAACCTTGAGCTCCCAAGTGCTGCAACAGAAAACTGTTGGCTGTATCATCGGAAGATCATGAGTACAATCCTGATGAAGCTGCAGCCATCCATGGCCAGTAGCCAAGGGAGAAAACCTGCCTGTACTCTATAGGTGGGAGAGATGACGTACTCTCTACCCTTTGTCAATCACAGCTATAGTAGCCAATCACGGTCATCTGTGATCACATGTATTCAGAAGAGGGCAGACAGCACTTTCCTCCACGTGTGCTACGTGATGCAGCATGAGCAGCAGTTTGAAAAGATGCAGTTGGCTTGCTTCATGTGTCTCAGAGGAAGCACGATTGGGGGAGCTAATATTTTGGATAGCTATGTGCCGTGGTAAAACAGACATAAGCCTAATCAATTCAGTTTTTAATCAGATACCACTTGTTTCAGCGTCTGTTATTCTTGGACAAGTACTCGGAATGTAAAGACAATTTTCTCCCTTTTCACTTTTAGAGATAACTAGATAGAGATGTTATATCTTTGCTTCTTGTTGAGCAAAAGCCGTACAAAAGCAAAACATTTCACTTGAGGAAAGTGGGTGATTTTCAAAACAAATGTTAACATTTTGCCATATGACATTGTGGCAGCGGGGGCGTGGTCAAGCGCCGGTCTGTGACAGGAGGGCGGAGTCAGGGAAGGTAAGAGGCAGAAGCACTACACCTGACTGCAATTAACCTGTTTGTGTGTGTCTTCCCAGTGACCGCACCCTATTTAGGGAGGGAGAGCAGAGGAGCTCTCCCGAACCAGACACCTGATGTGTGTGCGCGTGTGTCTGGCTGTGTGTGTATGTTTATGAGAGACTACTGAAAAGTGTAGCAATAAAACTATTGTTGAACCTGATCTCTGTCCTGCCGTCCTCTGTGCTCCACCCCTTCATAAGAACTGTTACAGTGGTGCCGAAACCCGGGACCTGGAGCACAGCAGCCTAACAGCCCCATGGAGTCCTCCCCGTTTGCTGAACTGGTCCACGCCCTCGCCACGGCCCAGCAAAGCCATCACCAGGCGCTACTCACCCTCCGAAAGGAGCAAGAACAGCGGTTCGAGGCCCTGGTGTTGGCCCAACAGGAAGATCGAGAGGCGTTCCGGCACCTCCTCGCGTCGGCGGAGTCCACCAGCGCTCCTACCGCGGGCCCGTCTCCCCTCACCGTCACCAAGATGGGCCCGCAGGACGACCCCGAGGCGTTCATCACGCTCTTCGAGCAAGTCGCCGAAGTCTCGGGGTGGCCGATGGAGCAGCGCGCGGCGCGCCTCCTCCCCCTGCTAACGGGAGAGGCACAGCTGGCCGTGCTACAGCTCCCCGCTGACCGCAGACTGGCCTACACGGACCTCCGCCGGGCCGTCCTCCAGCGCGTGGGGCGCACCCCAGAACAGCAGCGCCAGCGCTTCCGCGTGTTGCGCTTGGAGGAAGTCGGCCAGCCGTTCGCGTTTGGCCAGCAGCTCCGGGACACCTGCTGGCAGTGGTTGAGGGCCGACAACCGCGACGCCGAGGGAATCATCGACCAGGTGGTGCTGGAACAGTTCGTCGCTCGCTTGCCAGCAGGAACTGCGGAGTGGGTCCAGTGCCACTGCCCGGCGTCGCTGGATCAGGCAGTCGAGCTGGCGGAGGACCATTTGGCGTCTGTCCCGGCGGCAGGACAGCAGATGGCATCGTCTCTTCTCTCCTCTTCTCTCTCTCTCTCTCTCTCTCCCTCCTCCTGTGTCCCGTCCTCGCCCCATTCCCCCACCGCGGAGGCAGGGGCCGGCACCACCCCAGCCAGCCCGCTGCGCCCGCGGTGCCCTCCCGTTTCTCCCTTCTGTGTCTGTCTCTCCCCCACCTCAGGTGAGTGAGCCCCAGATCACCGGTGAAGAGGGAAAGCCTGAGCCGGTTTGCTGGCGCTGCGGGGAGCCGGGCCACTTTCAACAGCAGTGCACGGCGATGGAGGTGGGCATGGTGGTTTGGATCCCCGACGCGCCAGAGGCCGCCCTCGATTGGGCCGGAGCGTATCGCATACCGGTGAGTATCCAAGGGGATACATATCAGGTGTTGGTGGATTCTGGCTGTAATCAGACCTCAATTCACCAAAGCCTGGTGCAGAACGAGGCATTGGGGGGAGCACAGGGGGTGAAGGTGTTGTGTGTGCACGGGGATGTTCACCGCTACCCTTTGGTGTCAGTCCACATTTTTTTCAGAGGGGAAAAATTTATATTAATCCTCGCCTTACCCACTCTTTAATTTTGGGGACTGATTGGCCGGGATTTCGGGGTTTGATGACGCGCTTAGTAGACAGTGGGTCCTGCCATTTAGCAGGGGGAGGTCCCGGTGTCGCTTTGGTGGGAGCAGCTGTCACAGAGCCGTCTACATCATCTCCGCGTCAGAGTGAGGAGCCCCCGGCTCCTCCTCTCTCTCTCGGGGTATCCCTCGCGAATTTCCCGTTAGAACAATCGCGAGACGAGACTCTGCGACATGCATTTGACCAAGTGAGAGTAATCGATGGTCAAACGCTCCCGCCGAACACCACCCCGTCCTTCCCCTATTTCTCTATTATGAAGGATAGGTTATACCGATTGATGCAGGACACTCAGACGAAAGAGCAAATCACGCAGCTTTTAATTCCAAAGAGCCGCCGGGAATTGGTATTCCAGGCGGCTCACTTTAATCCCATGGCTGGACACCTAGGGCAGGATAAGACACTAGCCCGAATAATGGCCCGATTCTATTGGCCGGGGATTCGCGGCGATGTTCGTAGGTGGTGTACGGCATGCCGTGAATGCCAGTTAGTAAATCCAGCGGCCATTCCAAAAGCGCCTCTGTGCCCTCTTCCATTGATCGAGACCCCGTTTGAGAGAATTGGGATGGATCTCGTCGGGCCATTAGATCGGTCAGCATGAGGGTACCGCTTTATATTAGTTCTGGTGGACTATGCAACGCGATACCTGGAAGCAGTGCCTCTGCGCAATATCTTAGCACGCAGTATTGCAGAGGCACTCTTCCGCGTTATCTCCCGAGTCGGAATCCCGAAAGAGATTCTGACTGATCAAGACACTACATTTATGTCACGGACACTGCGCGAACTGTATGGGTTATTGGGGATTAAGCCTATCCGCACCAGTGTGTATCACCCACAAACGGACGGTTTAGTGGAACGGTTCAATCGCACCCTCAAAAATATCATTAAAAAATTCGTAAGTGAGGATGCACGTAATTGGGATAAGTGGCTCGAGCCCTTGTTGTTCTCAGTGCGAGAGGTTCCCCAACCCTCCACGGGATTCTCCCCGTTCAAATTATTATATGGGCATAAGCCGCGCGGCATCCTAGACGTGCTGTGGGAAAATTGGGAGGAGGGACCTTCACAAAGCAAGAACGAAATTCAATACGTTATGGACCTGCATGCAAAACTCCACATGCTCACCCACCTAACCCAGGAGAATTTGCGGCAGGCCCAGGAACGGCAAGCCCGCCTGTACAACAAGGGAACGCACCTTAGGGAGTTCACCCAGGGAGATAAAGTACTTGTACTGTTGCCCACTTCGAGCTCCAAATTGATCGCCAAGTGGCAAGGTCCCCTTGAGGTCACACGGCGAGTCGGGGACGTCGACTACGAGGTGAGGTGAACGGACAGGGGTGGGGCGCTACAAATTTACCACCTCAATCTGCTTAAACTCTGGAAGGAGGAGGTCCCCGTGGCGTTGGTGTCGGTGGTTCCGGAGAAGGCGGAGCTGGGGCCAAAGGTTCAAAAAGAGGCATTGACATCACGTACCCCTCCGGTCCCCTGTGGAGACCACCTCTCCCCGACCCAGCTCACGGAGGTCGCCCAGTTGCAGACCGAGTTTTCGGATGTGTTCTCGCCCCTGCCCGGTCGCACTAACCTCATAGAGCACCACATAGAGATGCCCCCGGGGGTAGTAGTGTGTAGCCGCCCTTACAGACTACCCGAACACAAAAAAAAGGTGGTTTGGGAAGAACGTGAGACCATGCTCGAAATGGGCATCGTCGAGGAGTCCCACAGTGACTGGAGCAGCCCGGTGGTCTTGGTACCCAAGGCCGATGGGTCGGTCCGGTTCTGTGTGGACTACAGAAAAGT
Source organism: Neoarius graeffei (assembly GCF_027579695.1). Classification (NCBI taxonomy): domain Eukaryota; kingdom Metazoa; phylum Chordata; class Actinopteri; order Siluriformes; family Ariidae; genus Neoarius; species Neoarius graeffei. Next base: position 38,535,189 of record NC_083588.1, read on the forward strand.
CAACGCGGTGTCTAAATTCAATGCGTACCCAATGCCTCGTATTGATGAGTTGCTCGATCGACTCGGCACTGCTCGCTTTTATTCGAGGCTGGATTTGACAAAGGGATATTGGCAGATCCCCTTGACTCCACTATCCCGAGAAAAAACGGCCTTTTCCACACCGTTTGGTTTACACCAATTCGTCACCCTTCCGTTTGGGCTGTTTGGGGCGCCCGCTACGTTTCAGCGGCTGATGGACAGAGTCCTCCGCCCTCACACCACTTATGCGGCCGCTTATCTAGATGATATAATCATCTATAGTAATGACTGGCAGTGGCACCTCGAACATCTGAGGGCCGTCCTTAGGTTGCTGAGGCGAGCAGGGCTCACAGCCAACCCAAAGAAGTGTGCGATTGGGCGGGTGGAAGTACGGTATCTGGGCTTCCACTTGGGCAACGGGCAGGTGTGTCCCCAAATTAATAAGATGGCAGCAATTGCGGCCTGCCCGAGGCCCAAGACCAAAAAGGGGGTGAGACAGTTCCTGGGGCTGGCTGGCTATTACCGTAGGTTTATACCTAATTATTCGGACGTCACCAGCCCGCTGACTGATCTCATTAAAAAGGGGGCACCAGATCCGGTCCAGTGGACGGAGCAATGCCAGCGGGCTTTTTCAGAGGTAAAGGCTGCACTGTGTGGGGGGCCACTTTTACACTCTCCTGACTTTTCTCTCCCCTTTGTGTTGCAGACGGACGCGTCGGACAGAGGGCTGGGGGCGGTTTTGTCCCAGGAGGTGGAGGGGGAGGACCGCCCCGTCCTGTACATCAGCAGGAAGCTGTCAGTGCGTGAGGGGCGCTACAGCACGATAGAGAGTGTCTGGCGATCAAGTGGGCGGTCCTCGCCCTCCGTTACTACCTGCTGGGGCGCCCTTTCACCCTCTGTTCGGACTACGCGCCCCTCCAGTGGCTCCACCGCATAAAAGATGCCAACGCGCGGATCACCCGTTGGTATCTGGCACTCCAACCCTTCAATTTTAAGGTGGTCCACAGGCCGGGGGCGCAGATGGTCGTGGTGGACTTCCTTTCCCGTCAAGGGGGGGGAGTCGGCTGCAGGCCGGACGGCTGCCCGGCCTGAGTCGGGCGGTGGGGGTATGTGGCAGCGGGGGCGTGGTCAAGCGCCGGCCTGTGACAGGAGGGCGGAGTCAGGGAAGGTAAGTGGCAGAAGCACTACACCTGACTGCAATTAACCTGTTTGTGTGTGTCTTCCCAGTGACCGCGCCCTATTTAGGGAGGGAGAGCAGAGAGCAGAGGAGCTCTCCCGAACCAGACACCTGATGTGTGTGCGCGTGTGTCTGGCTGTGTGTGTATGTATGTTTATGAGAGACCACTGAAAAGTATAGCAATAAAACTATTGTTGAACCTGATCTCTGTCCTGCCGTCCTCTGTGCTCCACCCCTTCATAAGAACTGTTACAGACATTTTTCCAGATTGCAGCACATCTGTTGAGAGCGCTGCCATTCTGGTAGCCATTATTACTCAACTCATGTACTGTATATGAGAGCTGAAACTGTGAACTGGTTGTCGTTTAGGAGAATACTTGTGCAAAACAATTTTACAGGCTGACCTGTAAGGTCTCAATAGACTCATGACATACCGATCATTAGATTAAATTTTACTCAGTGCAAATACTCATACAACGAAATGCAGTATGATGAAATGCTAGTAATAATAATATTTTGAGTCATAATTGTTTAGATTTACGTCAGACATGCTGCAAATAAACTACAACTACAGTTCTTCATTTTAAACCTCTCAGCATCTCAAGACACGCCTTTCATGCTTCTGATGGCTATCTCCATGATCAGGACGATGTTAAAAAGATGTTAGTGGGTTGACTAAATTTGGACTAGCGTAAAAGGTTTTATGAGAATTTTAAGTCAGGCCAGGCTGGCTCACTAACGGTCAGACTGTTCTCACACGGAAATTATACATCATTTGTTGAACAGAGCAAATATCAATTGTTTCATTGACACTTGTGGTTGTGCAGGTGGAACAGCTGTGAATTGTATTGATATATCTGGGAATGTATGTGAGGTTAAATAAGAAGATATTAGTCTCTATGTATAGACAGAGACTGCTAAAGTAGTGCAAACAAGCATTCAGCATTTTCACAGATGTCTAAACAACAACAATGCAATCACCGGCCACTTTAATGGAAACAACCATACCCCTGCTCAACTTCATTCATGCCATTATCCAATCAGCCAACTGTGGCAGCATAAACATCATCTGAAGTGCTTGCAGACCTGTATCTGCATTAGTTTCTGCAGTGTGATACTGCCAGATAATTAGCCGGTAGGATAATTGCATGAGGCGTCATGGTGGTGTAGAGGTTAGCACTGTTGGCTCACAGCAAGAAGGTCCTGGGTTCAAGCCCAGCAGCCGATGAATTCCTTTCTGTGTGGAGTTTGCATGTTCTCCCCGTGTCCGCATGGGTTTCCTCCGGGTGCTCCGGTTTCCCCCACAGTCCAAAGACATGCAGGTGGCTCTGAATTGACTGTAGGTGTGAATGTGAGTGTGAATGGTTGTTTGTCTCTGTGTCAGCCCTGCAATGACCTGGTGACTTGTCCAGGGTGTACCTCGCCTCTTGCCCATAGTCAGCTGGGATAGGCTCCAGCTTGCCTGCAACCCTGCACAGAGTAAGCGGCTACAGATAATGGATGGATGGATAATTGCATGAATAATCAGGAGTACCGATGTTACAATTAAAGGAAAAGAAAGCCCATGGTTAAAATACAGTTATGAAGCTAGATTATGATGTAAACGATTCATGCGAATAATTGAAAATAAGGAGCTCACACAACTAAGATATCCATCTCCGCATGGGCGTCGCCACCATTGAATGTGAAGGGGACGTGTCCCCTTTACATTTCATAATTCTTCATTTGGACCCCCCCACATTTAACATAAAATATTAGTTCATCCAGCGCCATTTCTGTTGCTTCGTGAAAGAATCCATTCCACTTGATCGATAAGAGAATACACATACCACTGAAAATCCACTCGGGGTTTTCTGGGCGTTCCCTACAGCAACTCACCGCGTGCAAGTGAAGTGAATTTCAGTGCAAGCAGAGAAATTTTGGTGCAAGGTGCAGGCTGCTCGAAAGTGGAGGAGGTAACGTCAGCGTCGCCTCACAATGTCTAGCTTTTGCTAAAATCTTATTCTTTTGTTATATGCCCTCAAAATTAACCCTAGGCCACGTTAAATTAATGTTCAACTCAACAATGAAATAAGCTTAGCCTAATGGGGTATTCTTGGTTGATGATGAATTGTTTGCAATATTTGCTCCCTCCCCAGACACAATGGACATAAGGACATTCTTTACAAAGAAGCAGAAAGTAAGTCAAAATTTCCCCACAGGACAGGGTTTTTTTTTTTGTCCCAATGGAAATGTTAGTGCAGTTAGCTGGCTAGTCAATGTTAGATGTATCAGCTAGCTTAATGTTAGCTATCATTTAATTCAAACCCAGTAGGCTGACCTTATTGTAATGCCAAGAATGAGGTCAAGTCTGCTCTGATGATATTTATTGATTCCCTGTTATGATTTGAAGAACTTTTGTCTAGTCTTTCCCAGTTTTCTGGAAAGTAAGATGGGAAATCAGTGTATGGGGAAGTAATAGTAGAAAGGAAAGCAATGGAGAGATGGATGTTATTCCAGGTGGATCGTGAAGGAAAGGGGGATAAAAGTTATGAAGTGGTAGAAATTGTGGTGGCACCAATGTAAGAAGGAGTTATATCAAAAAATCTATTTGTTATACTAATCTGTAAATGTAACTGTAGTACCACCATTGCATGTAGGTTGACAAAACTGCACTTGTTCATTGTGCGAAGTTCTCTTTTATGCGTCGTTGCTTGACACAGTGTAATTTTGTGTTATGAAGACTGCATGATGCCATGTCATTTTTGTTATGAGTATCACTAAATCGGAAAAAAGCAAAATACACCCACTAAAGTCACTGTTGGTGGTTAACAAAATTGCACCTGTTTCATTGTGTGAAGTTATTTTTTATGTGTCACCGTTGCTTGACACAGTGTGATTTCGTGTTATGAAGTTTGCATGATGCCATGTCATGCCTGTTCATTGTGTGAAATTATGAATATTCTTATTTTTAAACATACAGTTGAGTGTCACTATTGCTTGGCACAGTGGCATTTCGTGTTGCATCTAAAACTAAATCTCATCTCATTATCTCTAGCCGCTTTTATCCTTCTACAGGGTTGCAGGCAAGCTGGAGCCTATCCCAGCTGACTACGGGCGAAAGGCGGGGTACACCCTGGACAAGTCGCCAGGTCATCACAGGGCTGACACATAGACACAGACAACCATTCACACTCACATTCACACCTACGGTCAATTTAGAGTCACCAGTTAACCTAACCTGCATGTCTTTGGACTGTGGGGGAAACCGGAGCACCCGGAGGAAACCCACGCGGACACAGGGAGAACATGCAAACTCCACACAGAAAGGCCCTCGCCGGCCCCGGGGCTCGAACCCGAACCTTCTTGCTGTGAGGCGACAGCGCTAACCACTACACCACCGTGCCGCCCCTAAAACTAAATAAAAAAAAAAAGAAAACCCAAAATAAAAAGTAAAATGCACCCATAAAGTCATTGTTGGTCATTGTCAATAAAGTCATTGTCACATTCATCTCATTATCTTAAGCAGAGCAGTGGATTTAAAAACAGGCTGATGAATATATGGACTAGTTGAATGAGGACTTATTGTTGCGTCTCTAAAATAGTCAGTCATTGAATTAAGTGACTTTTGGAGGTAAAATTAGGTGTTTAACAACCTGTTAAAAATACACCAGAATGCAGGAAATGGCATCTAATTAATTAAAAATTTTCTGGGGGAGGACCCCCAGACCCCCCACCAGTGTGTCCCCCCCACATTAAAAATGCTTCTGATGCTCCTGCATCTCCGAAAGTCAGTTTCTATGCAGAATTCCCTCATCATCGAATGCCACCTCTGAAAATATTTTAACCAATCAGAAAAATCCCTGGTGGCACGGTGGTGTAGTGGTTAGTGCTGTCGCCTCTGATGCGCCGGGCATTAGGAATACCGTACAAGCCAGCGCTGAATCCAGATGCAGTTCCCGCAATCTTTGGCCAAAAAGCAGACAAGACAAAGGAGACAACATGGTCAGTAATCCACAAAAGAGAAGTTCAAAGGGTAAGAAAACACTTTTTATGGCTTCCCTAACTTTTTATTAAGTGTGATACATTATTTTGAGTTCCTTTGGGAGTAAATGTAACAATTGCTGATGCAGCTAAGCAGCTTAATGTTTGTTGTATGATGGGTGCCTTGCTTTGATTTAGTGTTATCAAAAAAGCCTCGGTAATGACTAAATAAAACAACTCCTATAAATATTGTTCACGTGTATGTAACTAATTGATATGGTAATGCTTGTTTATCATGATCATCATTGCTATTCATGTCACTGTCCGAAATACTCGAGGAAATCAGTGAAGAAATGTTGCTGGCGATATGGTCCATTTTGTCGAATATGGCCGTGTACTGTAAGTGACGTCACACTTTACGGAAAGCAGCTCGGGTGTTTCCAGCAATATTTCTGCCTTTTTCCATATAAGTGTTATATAACGTATAGTTTCAGCCTTGTTTTACAGGTAAAGAGTTCAGGTTTGTCCGTAAGTCAGGGTTGCATCTCATTAATACATCTATTTCAGATGTATAGTGAGAAAAATGTACATTGTCACCCTAGTCGACTTTTCGCTTTGCCCCTTCAGTAATAAAGAGCTACACTCAGCCTTGCACCCAAGTAACGTCATGCATCGCCCTTCCAACAGGCAACATAGCAGCCTACTGGTGGCACGGTGGTGTAGTGGTTAGCATTGTCGCCTCACAGCAAGAAGGTCCTGGGTTCAAGCCCAGCGGCCGGTAAGGGCCTTTCTGTGTGGAGTTTGTGTGTTGTGTCTGTGTAGGTTTCCTCCAGGTGCTCCGGTTTCCCCCACAGTTCAAAGACATGCAGGTTAGGTTAATTGGTGGCTCTAAATTGACCGTGAGTGTGAATGGTTGTTTGTCTCCATGTGTTAGCCCTGCGATAACCTGGTGACTTGTCCAGGGTGTACCCTGCCTCTTGCCCATAGTCAGCTGGGATAGGCTCCAGCTTGCCTGCGACCCTGCACAGGATAAGCAGCTACAGATGATGGATGGATGCGTTGCCAAAGCAATTACAATTATACATATCATGTCATACTTGTTAAATCATTCAATGCAGTGAGATAAACCATTAATTACAAATAACCTTGGTGCATAATTAGCACGACAGCACTTTTTATGATTTGTTGCAAGAAACTTCCTGGCACCTATTTTCACTTCACTTGGCAGAAGTTGTTACTGGACTAGAAATGCAGTTCAGTGGAAAGACACAGTAGTGACTTGACACAACCTCACCCTCAGATGTGTCATCACTTTCTCAGATGATACACCATTAATTTCTTTCCAAACTGTGCTCATCACTCAGTAACATCTCTTATAAGTGCATACTTTTGAGGCATACAAAAGTATATCTTGATTTTTTTTTCCTGTAGAACTCTGTTGTAATTGGTTCAATCAAAGTTTTTCATTTCACAGGAAAAGACACTGAACATAGAATACAATACAAGGTTTGAGTGATGAGCAGACCATGTCTTGGTTTGTTTGGTTAATGAGGTTGCATGCATATCTTTGAGAATGCTATCTCTCTTTTTTTTTTTTTGGTTGCTGGTTTTCACACCTCTGTAGGGGAAGGTTGCAGTTCTCATAAACATGCACACTTCTTTAGAATGCTACAGTCTTAGTCTAAATGCACTTCAAAAGCTGGAAAGGATATTACATATTGCCAAGTTATAGCAAAGCATGGGCTGTGCATATTCAGAAGAAATTAGGTCAAAATGAATTCACACCCTTTCAGAATTGCCCACTACAAACCAGAAGTCAGCTGTACTCTGATATTAAGCCCCATATAGTCAATAATCTCCTGGGCTAAAGAATTCACCACCTATATTTTAATGGTAGTGAGACTAATTCTCACCCATATCCACCTACCCAGTCACTTTTCTGCCATCCTCCTTTTTTGCCTCTTCACATTTTGCCTCTGCCCTGTGGGTTTGGGTATTGGAGGGTGAAACCTGTCACTATAGGACACGGTGTCTAAAAAAAATGCTCCCCTGCTAAGTCTGTAATGCTGGGGGAACCCTGAACGGCATATGTGCAAAGAGGAAAAACCCGTTGAGAGTCTGGAAAGAAGTGCATTCATCTTCACACACTCTTTCAAGCAAAAGTCACCACACATTTCTTCCATCATGCACTTTTGCATTTTCAGTGGCTTCTCGAAAGTAAATTCAATAGCCACAGTCATTTTCACTAAAAGCCAGCCAAGAAGATCATATCTGTGCTAATTCAATTCTAATTTAACACCAACTGCCTTGGTTTTCCATTTCTGCCCCTTCTTGGATTTCTATTCCGTCTCTTCTTCCTCCATCCCACCAAATTCTTTCCATATCTCCACAACACATTGAGCTGCTTTTCACCACCACATCTGAAATGCAACTCATAAGCTCAACAGATGGTGGGCCTGTTAGGCATTCCTTGCCTCAAATGCATATTTTCTCATCTTCATCTCTGCCCTCCTATATAAACCATACTCTCTTCAAACACTTTTTGAACATCTACCTTCAAAGCTTGTTCACAAACAAACAGAATTCCACCATCAACTGCAATTCTTCGTAGTTACCTGGAAACGACAGGAATCAGAGGCCTGAAAGGACTGCACTGTTTCAGCGAGTGACATTGTCAGGCCATCAGCTTTGCATGTGTGTCTAGACACTGAGATATGGTTATCTAAATTGCTTGCTAATCCTCCATAGACAAAGCAGGAATCCAGAGCCTATTGTCCAGAAGGACAGATAAAAACATTGATGAGGCCTTCAAGAACTGATAAAATGCTCAGGGATTCATGCGAGATGTTTGCTCAGCGCTTGCACTGTCTTAAGAAACAGAGCACAGTGAACAGATCATTGTTTTCCACTGGCCTTTGGCTACTATTAAACAGCTATTGTCTCATCAATCTGTCCTGACTGAAAACTGTGAGAATCTACCAAACTTTTGTTTTTCATTTCCATGATATTAAGGTTCCCTGATAAACCTGTCGTAACTGTTGTTAGGATAGAAATACAACCAGAAATCTAAAGACATCACTTGAATAAACCTGCTATGGAGATATCCGCTCTCGTATGTCATGACCAGAGAATAAAAGCATAAATTAATAGTTTGCTTCAAGTCTTATTTGGTGAGTAAAAAGCATCATCTGAGAATAAATTCCTTTTGAACTTTCAAAAAAGGAGTACCGGTACCTTTCCATATCAGCACTGAAGAACTATATTAATGGTACATATCTTGATTCAGGCGGCACGGTGGTGTAGTGGTTAGCACTGCCACCTCACAGCAAGAAGGTTCTGGGTTCGAGCCCGGTGGTCGACGGGGGCCTTTCTGTGTGGAGTTTGCATGTTCTCCCCGTGTTTGCGTGGGTTTCCTCTGGGTGCTCCGGTTTCCCCCCCAGTCCAAAGACATACAGGTTAGGTTACTTGGTGGCTCCAAATTGATCATAAGTGTGAATGGGTGTCTCTATGTGTCAGCCTTGCAATGAGTGGGTGTATCCTGCCTCTCACCCATAGTCAGCTGGGATAGGCTCCAGCTTGCCCGCAACCCTGCACAGGATAAGCGGTTACAGATAAAGGATGGATGAATAGATATCTTGATTTAAATACTTTCATATTCTGACAGAGCTGACTTCACAGTCATAACAGTCAAGGCCACTCAGGGTTTATGTGTACTTTGTCATGTTGCTGTGGAAGAAATGACTGCCAGTGAGAAAACAGGCCCTTGGTGGACACTAGGCTCCCTTCAGTTTCTCTACCCCTCCTCCCTTCGCTGTTCCTCTCCCATGTGTCTTATCTGAGCTCGTCATTAAACAGTCATATCCTCACATTGTCCCTAAGGAGAGCTGACCTCCCAGCTGGCGATCCAAACCAAATACAACCCACTAATTTCTCTCTTTTCCTTTTTATCCAGGCCAAGGCTAAGGTTGAAAGGGCGACTGATGCATAAGCATTTTCTATTTATACGGCTTCAAGAAAGTTGATCTCTTCATTTCTTTATGTGCTCCTTGTCCTTAATAATTTTCAGATTGAAGGGCTGAGGTTGAAGGTTATAACTGCCACTCTGCATTGTCACGTAAATCCCACTGCTCATTGGGAAGCAGCTGGGGCTAGCAAGCAATGGAACCAAGCTGCGTATGGGTCACAGAGTCAGAGGTCATGGGGTTAAAGGGAAGGTTTGGGGGGGGTTGGGTAGGCACCATGCCAGGGTGGTGGAACGTGCAGTTCAGTAGTGAGCTTGGAGCAGTGTGTTCCACAGCTGCTCACTGGAAAAGTCCTGCAGTACCAACTGGGAGGTAAGTTTTCACTTAGTAGTGTGCTTACCTGATATGATTGCTTCAAAAAAGGCATTACAGATTTACAGTGTCTACCATTTAATATTGTCATTTACTTATCACAACCATGCACACATCAACTTTGTGTGTGTTCTACAGTAACCTGTTTGTTGCCATTAAAATATATGCATTAAAAATAGATGCCATTAAAATAAAATATATATTAAATATTATTCCATATACCAGAGTAGCACTGAGACTGTAAAAGCTTCCAGGTCTTTGGTGTCATGCAATCTGCAAACTCCTGACTTGAGATTAGTGTTGCCCCCAGTACACTGAGTTCACGCTGTGCATCCATCCATTATCCCTAACCGCTTATCCTGTGCAGGGTTGCAGGCAAGCTGGAGCCTATCCGAGCTGACTATGGGCGAGAGGTGGGGTACACCCTTGACAAGTCGCCAGGTCATCACAGGGCCGACACATAGAAACAAACAACCATTCACACCCACATTCACACCTACGGTCAATTTAGATCCACAGTGGTGGCACAATGGAGTAGTGGTTAGCACTGTCACCTCACAGCAAGAAGGTTCTGGGTTCAAGCCCAGTAGCTGACAGGGGCCTTTCTGTGTGGAGTTTGCGTGTTCTCCCCATGTCTGTGTGGGTTTCCTCTGGGTACTCTAGTTTCCTCCAAAGACATACAATTAGGCTAACTGGCTACTCTAAATTGTCCATTGATCAAGCTTGGAGAGGGATGGGCTCCACCAAGGCTACATCCACACGACAACGGCAACGAGATTTTATTTTAAAAAAATCGCGTCCACATGGGCAACGGAGCAGTAAAATATCAGGTACATATGGCAACGCAACGCTTGCTGAAAACGATGCAATACACATGCCACACCTCTACGTGCGCTGTAAGACGGTCCCATCGGAGACACCAGAACAATAGAAGAAGTAGGACGCATGCGCATAAACCCCTTCTTCTACCCGGCATGAAGCACTCAGGAACAAACACACCACAACAAGAAGAAGATGGCTGCAACTATGCGAGGAAATTGTGCCTTCTGTGTGTACAAATTAGTTTTATTAGTGTGCATAGTTTTATATAACTTTCTTATTGTGTGTGAACATTTCAAAAAGCATTTTTATATAATTTATATAACTTTTTATATTGTGTGTGAACATTTTGAAAAGCAGTCTTATCCAATAAAAAAAGAAATTCAAGAAATGGTTCAGTTACTTGTTTATTTAAAAGAAAAGCTGTATACAAAAGTGAATGCAGTGCAGTGGTTTATACAAAACAGCGAGAGTGCTGCTTGTTCTAGTCATGTGGTTGTGACGTCATCGTAAACAAATCTGTTCTACTCATCCAGACGACTTCGCAACGGCGCCGTTGCCAGATTTTTCCACTCTGGAACCTGTTCTCAAAAAATATCGTTTTGGGGCACCCAAAACGCCGGTGCTGTGTGGATGCCAGGCCGAAACGATAAAAATTTTATCAGATTCACCTGAATCCATTGCCGTGTGGACAGCCTCCAAGTTTACAGTAAATGCCCTAGACACACCAATGAGGGACTGTTAAAATGTCATCAGTGTTTCCCGTATGGCCCTTGCTAGCTATGGGAAGAAGACAAGATGATCAACATTGTTTTATTTCAATGTTAGTCATAGTCAGTTGTCCTCTGTACTGTAGAGAATGGGATCGTGACATCAGCCGAAGTGAAGTGACACAAAGCATTGTGGGATTTTAGGACAAGCTACAGTAGAGTCTGAGGAGTAATAGACGTGGAGGTAGCACTGAAGTGCTGTTTATATTATTCAACTTAAAACATGGCAGAATTGTGAACACTTGCTGTATTATCGACTGCTATAACTATTTTCATGACCAGCATGTTAAATACATCACAAATAGAGTGTGATTTATTTATTTATTTTCAGCTTTCCAGCCTGGAAGCAAAACAGTGGAACTAGATGGAACTTGAAAAATAAATTCGAGGAACTTGAATTTGACTGGACTTTAAAATAACTCACTTATTATTTCATTCAACATATTTCTCTGAGTTCAGAAAATAATTACACTTCTGCATTGCACATACTACTTTGTATTAAGTAACAAAACCCTCAAGTGTTAGAAGCTAATGAATTTTATAGGTTTTGAGTCAAATAATCTTTATTTCAGTGTATTTAAAATGCTTAGTTTTTTTATTATTATTATTGGGCGGCACGGTGGTGTAGTGGTTAGCGCTGTCGCCTCACAGCAAGAAGGTCCGGGTTCGAGCCCCGTGGCCAGCAAGCGCCTTTCTGTGCAGAGTTTGCATGTTCTCCCTGTGTCCGCGTGGGTTTCCTCCGGGTGCTCCGGTTTCCCCCACAGTCCAAAGACATGCAGGTTAGGTTAACTGGTGACTCTAAATTGACCATAGATGTGAGTGTGAATGGTTGTTTGTGTCTATGTGTCAGCCCTGTGGTGACTTGTCCAGGGTGTACCCCGCCTTGCGCCCGTAGTCCGCTGGGATAGGCTCCAGCTTGCCTGTGACCCTGCACAGGATAAGTGGCTACAGATAATGGATGGATGGATGGATGGATTTTTTTCTCAGGATGTAGAGCAGAGGTGTCATGCCACATTACACACTACAAAAGACCAAAATAATCAGACAAAAAAAAAAAAAAACTGGTAGAAGCACCCAGTTTCTCCACATCAACCCCATTCTCGTGTTCATTAATCTGCATTTATCTAAAAGGTATATTCTGAACTCACAATCACCTCCAGAAACATATGTATCATTGAAACTTACTGTACAGAGCCCTCCACGATTATCCCCCCCCAAAGATTAGTAAAAAAACAAGAAAGAGGGCTAGAAAAAAATTCCATCTTTTGGTGAAGTCGCTTCATCTCACACTGAAAATAAAGAGAAAAATCCAACCTTTAATTGAAAAATTTATTCAGAAAAAAACCCAACTTTCTCACCAAGAAATGATTATTTTCAACAAAAACACCCCTGCATTTAATATTTTGTACAACTTCACTTTACCAGTAAAACAGCACTGAGTCTCTCCTATAACATTTTATAAGGTTGGAGATACAGAGCAGGGCATCTGAGACCATTCCTCTTTACACAATCTCTCCACATCATCCAGGGTCCTCGGCCCTCTCTTGTGCTCTCTCCTCTTCAGTTCACTCACTGGGGTTCAGGTCAGGGGACTGAGATGGTCATGACAGAAGCTTGATTCTGTGGTCAGCGAACCATTTTTGTGTTGATTTGGATATATGCTTCAGATCATTGTCCTGCTGGAAGATCCAATGATGAACCTGCTGTCCTGCTGGAAGATCCTGGCAGAGGCAGCCAGATTTAGATTTAAAATGTCCTGGTATTTCATGGAGTCCATGATGCCATGTACACTAACAAGGTTTCCAGGGCCTTTGGAGGAAAAACAGCCCCAAAACATCACAGAACTTCCACTATATTTTACAGCTGGGATCGGGTTCTTTTCTTTATAGACATTCTTCTTTTTACACCAAACCCATCTTGAGTGTTTGTTTATTGCCAAAAAGCTCCATCTTTGTTACATCAAACCAAAGAACATGGTTCCAGTCGAAGTTGTAGTAGCATTTTCAGTTGCTTACGTTTGTGGTTAAATGACAGAAAAGGCTTGTTTCTGGCATACCTTCTATATAACCTGTTGGCATGGAGGTGGTGTCTGATGTTGGTTTTGGAGACTTGGAAACCCCCAAATTTTACTTTTTCTGGTAATTCACCAACAGTGATCCTTGGGGATTTTAATTTTTTTTTTGCCTCTCTTACCCTCCTCCTCACTGTATATGGGGGCAAAATAAACTTGGGTTTCTCTTCCAGGCATGTTTGTAACAATTTCAGTTGGTGTCCACTTTATTATTATTATTATCATCTCATCTCATTATCTCTAGCCGCTTTATCCTTCTACAGGGTCGCAGGCAAGCTGGAGCCTATTCCAGCTGACTACGGGCGAAAGGCGGGGTACACCCTGGACAAGTCGCCAGGTCATCACAGGGCTGACACATAGACACAGACAACCATTCACACTCACATTCACACCTACGGTCAATTTAGAGTCACCAGTTAACCTAACCTGCATGTCTTTGGACTGTGGGGGAAACCGGAGCACCCGGAGGAAACCCACGTGGACACGGGGAGAGCATGCAAACTCCGCACAGAAAGGCCCTCGCCGGCCACGGGGCTTGAACCCGGACCTTCTTGCTGTGAGGCGACAGCGCTAACCACTACACCACCGTGCCGCCTTATTATTATTATTATTATCCTAACATTAGAAATGGACATTTTCAGGCGAATGGCTATCTATTTCTATAACCATTCCATGACTTCTGAAGGTCAACACACTTCTCCCTCATTTGGTTTGTGTGTTCTCTTATCGTTCCCATGATGATGGATGACTAAGGGAATTTGGCCTCTGTGTCACCTCATATTTGTTCCCCAGTTAATCAGGAAGTCATGGATTACAGCTTGAAAGTTCCAACACACTCCAATTAACTAAAAAATGTACAATTTAAATGGGAAACATGCTTCAATTACGTTGTGTTCACAATCATTTCCAGGGGTTCCAATAATAGTGGCACATATTTTTTTGTTGTTGTTGTTGAAAATACAGTAATTATTTCTTGATGAGAGAGTTGGATTTTTTTTTCTGAATAAATTTTTCAAATCAAAGGCTGGATTTTTCTCATTTTTTTTGGTATGAGATGAAGCTGTTTCACCAAAAGGTGGATTTTTTCAAACCCTTTTTACTAAACTTTACAAGGGGGGACAATAACTCTGGAGGGCACTGTATATGGCCAAATAAATAAATAGATAGTAAAATATAATTAAAATTATATGTGAAATTGTTTTGGCTTACTATTGAAATATTACATTATTGTGGACAGGAATTGAATCACTAAGACAATTTTAATTTAAAAATTTTAATGTTAATTTAGATTTAGGCCATAGCTTATACACACCTGCTGTCAAGCACAGATTTTTAACTCCATTTCTCAAAGTTCATCTTTGCCCTCCTGATTCTCACACTTGATATTTATCCAGTTCAGGTATATGGGAAGCAGAAAAGCAGTGTAGAGTGTTTGGCCTCCTGATAGAAGTATGTTAGTATAGTGCAGTGAGGTGAGATTAGTGGGTCTCTGAGTAGTTTATCCTAAACAGACTGCTAGATATTTCTTTCTTTAAATCTTATCTTGTCTATTGAGCAGTAATGAAAAGGGATCTATCTAGCTATCTATGGTGTATATCAACAATTATGATAGCCATTTATGCACATAAAAATATTATGAAATATAATGATATTTTGTTATTTATTCAATTATATGTCCTAAACAGCAATATGTAGTGATTTGACCAGTAAAACCCCAGGTCAGTCTGTGATATCATAGTTTAATCCTAAGACCTGGAGCACTGATAAGCTTTAGGTCTGTTCTGGCTCACACCACACTTTCATGGACTCTTTCAGAGGAAGCCAGATACCGTATCTCTGTTCTTTAAAAAGAAGATAGACAATTCAAATAATTTCTGACCTTTTAAGCCTGATAATAAGGGACATATCTTTGGTGGATGGTCATTTTCTTTTTGCTGCACAAAGTTATACTGAAAACATGGAATGCTTTTCAATTAATAGATGTGCCTTTTCAAAAGTTAATTAGTGCAATTTCTTGCCTTCTTAATGCATTTGAGATCGAGCAGTAAATAGTAAACAATGAAAATACAGTAAATAGCCCTATTCCACAACTGCAGTAATCCATATTATGTCAAGAACTGTTGAACTATGTAAAGAGAAACGACATTCCATCATTACTTTAAGACATAAAGTGTCTTTTAATTAATAAAAATAAAAGAAAACCATTGAAATAGAAGTTGTGTCCAAACTTTTGACTGGTACTGGAAATGTTTTGGAAATTTATGGTGCAATTAAAATTTCTAGAACAATTTAACACTGCCCTTCTTTTTTTTTTTTTTGGCCTGTGTTGGTTTTGTGTATTGTTAATATTTCTGCAGTGGTAGGAAGATGTTCCTGGAACATTAAGAAGACATCAAACAGCTTTGATACTGTTTAGTACCCTACAAAATAATGTCCATTTTGGATCAGAGGACATCCCGATGAAGTTTGTTAGCTGAAAAGGTATGCAGCCAAAGTTTTGTGGACACCTGACCCTTCTATTCATATGTGGCTTTTCTCTAATTGTTGCCACATACAGTAGTTGGAAGTACTCCGTTGTATAGAATGTCTTTATATGCTGTAACATTAAAATTTCCCTTCACTCGAAGAGGTCTAGCCCAAACGTATTCCAGCATAGCAGTACCCCTGTGCACATAGCGAGGTCCATGAAAACATGGTCTCAAAGGTTGGAAGAACTTAAAGGAGATGCGCAGAACCTTTATTTTTAAATACATTTCTGAGTGAATAGTATCTCCATCCTTGAATCTTGTATGCTGCATAATTGGGAATAAAAATATATTTTTTTGAGAGTTAAAATCGACCGCAAAGTTGGCATTCGAGCTGCCCCGCTAAGCCAGCCAGCCCTGGGTGCGTGACGTCACAGCGGGAACCGGTGCTGTAGACCAAAGCCAGACTCGGCAGGCGAGAGTGGTTGCAATGGCCTCTTCGTTTGGATTTATTGGAGATTCTTCTGATTCCTCAGTTAGTAATACTGTGATAGTCCTGAAATTGGAGTGTGTGTACATGCTACTGCTATACACGTAGAACCGTATCAGTTCGAACCATCGGAAAGTGAATCTGATAGTAACATATCGGCCACGGAGGCCCCCACCTTACGAAATAAACCCAGAGAACAAAGCCGTCTAGAGAATTGGATGGAATTGAACTGACGGTGTAGGGTGCAATTGGTCTTAAGTGATCAATCTCATTAAATCAGTCTCATTAATAATACCATTAATTTTGGTGCTTAATAATAAATTACCAAACAGCTAAATTATGGTATTTTCCAAATTATTATGATCACTTCCAATGCAGCAATAATGTATCACTTACCGAATTACATAAATGCTACAGCCAATGGCACACTGAAGGCAATTTGGAGGTCTTTTGAGATTGGATGACTTCAAAAATATATAGAAGCAACAAATAAACACAGTTTCAATAATAATTGAATTTATTATAACACAGATACTAAATGAATAATAGCAGTTGAATACATTATATACAATATGGTCATATACTTGATGAGCGTGTCTGTGTGTGTGTATGTCTGTGTGGGTGTGTGTCTGTGTGTGTGTGAGGGAGAGAAAGGGGGGGTGTTTCAGGGATTGGAATTTTACCTGTGTTGGGGGAGGTGAGACTACCTCGTGGCTTGCCTTGAGACAAAAGAGTTAGTCGTGGCAGCTAACCCACTAGCTTATAACATTACTAAATCCACTGAAACCTTGATGAGATCCAAATATGTGTAATAATGAAATTAAAAGTGTTAGGAAGGATAGGGATAGAGCATGCAACAGCCTATCTATTAAAAACAACTGAGAGAGCAATGTAGAACACAAAATCAGTGTGCACAATTAAACAATTCATGAGTTTAAATTCACACTACTTCATAAAGCTAATTCCTGAGACTAGTTTTGCCCAAAATGCCAGTCTTACTTCAGTATCTTGCTTCTATGCAAGATTATGCAGAGATGTTCTGAAGAGGCGGAGTTTCACAGAGCTCATGGAGGTTTCTGTAAAAACGCAGAGAATTTCTTGGTCCGAACTTCAGCGTTCGTGAGGAAAAGTCTCTGATCAAACAATGTGCACAGTGATTGAGTCAGAAGGAATCCGGTCGCTTCTAACTTTTAATTAACTGCTTTGGGCGGCAGTTGTAATGTTACTTATAATAAACAAATGAAAACCGGTTGTAACTCAATCTGAGTGAAATAGCGCGATTTAAGTAGTTTTACCGTGGCCAGTGGTAAACGAAAATGCGCTGAATTTTCTTTCTTGCCAGGCAGAAGTCGTGATTTCGGACGGTCCGGAGAGAGTGCCTCTTTTTATGTCTGTTACCGCATGGTTCACAGAGCCAAAGAGGAAGATGGAAGTGTGCTTGAGTCACTTATAGCTTCAGGGAGGATGTGACGTAGGTAATCCTGCCTAGGCATGACGTAGGTCATCGCGGAAGTTGGCTGATGGGATTTGTAGTTTCTAGACGGACTGTGTGTACCTACAACGGTCTCATGTGACTCTCATTAAAACAGGATAGGTGTTATAACTTATGCAACATACATGTACATGCATGCATTTTCACTGATAAAACATAAAAGGCTAATTAAATAATCAGATGAACTGAGACAATCACATTCTGAAGCAAATTAAATAATTTTATACTGGTAACTTAAATACACAATACAAGTTACATGTATTAATCTAAACACAGGTAAACAACGAGTGTTGTTGTTTTTGTTATGTAATCAAATGAGAGTCACATCTTACCTGTCTGCATTCTTGCTTCTTGAAGGCCGAGCTTGTGGCCGATTGTTTTGAAACAATCTGACTTTCAGGTCTTCGTTCAGTTCTTCGATCATTCGCTTCTTCCACGTAAGGGCGAGATGTTGCTGCTGAGGCAAGCATATCCAGCGGGGAAATCTGACGACTGGTCCACTCATTCTCCATTTTCTCCATACTGAGTACTCCGCCATTGCTGCTTGGCTCACACTCTGGGAGAACTGGTGCAACTGAACTTACTTTCCTTTTCTTGTAGTTTTCTTTTCCTTTAATTGTTGGTACTGCACCCTCTTTCAATACGGGCTTATAGCCAACACTCCTCAACAGATCAGAGGTTTCGTATGAATCATCAGTAAAATGTGCAGAGCAGAGGAGAGACTGCTTCATAGGTGCCCAATCCATGAATTTCTTGCAAAACGTGTCCAGATCTTTGCAGTTTGAACATTCTTGGGCCATGAATGCAACATAAATCCACCTTCTTTTTGTGTTGCTGCACCCACCAGCAACACGTCTACATGACATGGTGATAAATTAGCTCAGGAGAGGTACAAACAATGTACAAAATAGCAGTAGTGCAATACAGTACAATAACGGAGAAGGTGCTAGAAGAGCAGCTTATGAGGCGTATATGACAGTAGTGCAAATGAGCAATAGCAGCAGATATAGCAGCAATGCTAATGTTTGTGGTGTGATGTGCGAACGGATGAGGTAGTTTTCTTGTGCGAATGAATGTGTTACAGACCGGGGGTAGGTAGTGGACAGAGTTCAGCACCCTGACAGCCTGGTGAATGAAGCTGTTTAGCAGTCTTGTGGAGCGGGCCCGGAGGCTCCAGTACCTTTTCCCTGAGGGCAGGAGGCTGAAGAGTGAGTGTGAAGGGTGGGAGAGGTCACCAGCGATGCTGATGGCTCTGCGGGTGAGACGGGAGTGATAGATGTCTGTAAGGGAGGGCTGAGGGGTACCGATGATCTTGCTGGCCGTGTTCACTATACGTTGCAGAGTCTTCCGGCAGGAGGCACTGCAGCCTCCATACCACACAGTGATGCAGCCAGTGAGGACACTCTCAATGGTGCCCCTGTAGAATGAGCACATGATGGGGGGGTGGGACTCGTGCACTTCTCAGTTTGTGGAGGAAGTAGAGGTGAGTTTGAGCCTTCTTGGCCAGCGATGCGGTGTTGTTGGACCAGGAGAGGTCCTCAGCAATGTGCACCGCTAGGAATTTGGTGCTGCTCACTCTCTCCAGTGCAGAACCATCGATGGTCAGAGGTGGATGCTGTGAGTGACCTCTCCTGAAGTCGACTACAATCTCTTTGGTCTTCTCCATGTTCAGGAAGAGATTGTTGTCTTTACTCCACTCGACCAGTTGGCTCACCTCATTCCTGTAGTTGGCTTCATCGTTGTTAGTGATGAGGCCCACCACAGTTGTGTCATCTGCAAACTTGATGATGTGGTTGATGCTGTAGATTGGTACACAGTCATGGGTCAGCGGGGTGAAGAGCAGCAGGCTGAGCACACACCCTTGTGGGGCCCCTGTGCTCAGCTTGATGGTCCTGGAGGTGTTACTGCTGACCCGTACGTTCTGTGGCCTCCCTGTAATAAAGTCCAGCACCCAGTTACAAAGAGAGGTGTTGAGTCCCAAATGTCCGAGTTTTTGTATTAGCTGCTGGGGAATGATTGTGTTGAATGCCGAACTGTAATCCAAGAACAGCATTCACACACAGGTGTTCTTTGAGTCCAGGTGAGTGAGGGCTGGGTGTAGAGCAGCAGAGATAGCATCCTCTATGGACCTGTTTGACCTACTGTATATGCAAACTGGAATGGGTCATGAGAGAGAGGGAGAATGGACTTGATGTTCTGCATGACCAGTCACTCAAAGCACTTCATGATGATGGAAGTCAGTGCTACGGGCCAATATTCGTTATAGTTAGATGGGAGGGGCTTCTTTGGCACTGGTATTATGGTTGTAGCTTTGAAACCCGTGGGGACAACAGCTTGGTTCAGGGAGATGTTAAAGATGTCAGCGAGGACATCCCTGAGCTCCATGGCACAGTCCTTCAGAACACGACCAGGTATGTTGTCTGGTCCAGCTGCCTTACGTGGGTTGATCCTGGAGAGGGTCCTCTCCACATTGGCTGGATCCAGACATACATATGTCACCCACATCAGTGCACAGCCTTAGTATAAATGGGCTAACAGGACAAAGCTCTCCCTCTTTCAGAGAAAAAGTACACATTCCTCAATTTTTGTTAGCCCCATTGTATTACATGTTTTAACAAATCATTTGTAGCAGATTGTTTGTGGAACTGAGCACCATAGCACCACCAATGGTTTTAAGAGGCTAGGGCTGAATTCTTTCTGTTCCAGATTATACAGTGCTCAGCGTAAATGAGTACACCCCCTTTGAAAAGTAACATTTTAAACAATATCTCAATGAACACAAACAATTTCCAAAATGTTGAAAAGACAAAGTTTAATATAACATCTGTTTAACTTATAACGTGAAAGTAAGGTTAATAATATAAACTTAGATTACACATTTTTCAGTTTTACTCAAATTAGGGTGGTGCAAAAATGAGTACACCCCACAACAAAAACTACTACATCTAGTACTTTGTATGGCCTCCATGATTTTTAATGACAGCACCAAGTCTTCTAGGTATGGAATGAACAAGTTGGCGACATTTTGCAACATCAATATTTTTCCATTCTTCAACAATGACCTCTTTTAGTGAGTGGATGCTGGATGGAGAGTGATGCTCAACTTGTCTCTTCAGAATTCCTCAAAGAAAATAATTTCTTTCCACCACAAAGGTGAAGGCTACAAGAAGATCAGCAAAGCTTTACTTATCAGTCAGAATATTGTAGCAAAAGTGGTACAAAAATTTAAGAAAAATGGAACTGCAACCCTCTCACAGAGACGTCCAGGTCGTCCATGGAAGTTAATACCTCGACAGGAGCGTCTTCTGATGAGAAGGGTTGAAGAAAATCGGCATGCAAGTTCACTGCAGTTATCTAAAGAATTAGAAAGCCAAACTGGGGTGAGTATTTCCCGTGACACAATACGGCGTACACTGCAGAGGAATGGCATGCATGAATGCCGTCCATGAAAGAAGCCTCTCCTAAAGCCCAGGCACAAAAAAGCCCGCCTAGAGTTTGCCAGGGCCCATGCTGACAAAGATGAAGACTACTGGGACTCTATACTCTGGAGTGATGAGACCAAGATAAATGTTTTTGGAACTGATGGCTTCAAAACTGTATGGCGTCGCAAAGGTGAGGAATACAAAGAAAAATGCATGGTGCCTACAGTGAAACATGGTGGTGGCAGTGTCCTTATGTGGGGCTGCATAAGTGCTGCTGGTGTCGGGGAGCTGCATTTCATTGATGGCATCATGAATTCACAGATGTACTGCTCTATACTGAAAGAGAAGATACTACCATCACTCCATGCCCTTGGTCATCGTGCACTTTTCCAACATGACAATGATCCTAAACACACATTGAAGGCCACTGTTGGATTTCTGAAGAAGAACAGGGTGAAAGTGATTCAGTGGCCAAGTATGTCTCCTGATCTGAACCCAATCGAACACCTATGGGGAATTCTGAAGAGACGAGTTGAGCATCACTCTCCGTCCAGCATCCAGTCACTAAAAGAGGTCCTTGTTGAAGAACGGAAAAAGATTGATGTTGCAAAATGTCACCAACTTGTTCATTCCATGCCTAGAAGACTTGGTGCTGTCATTAAAAATCATGGAGGCCACACAAAGTACTGGATGTAGTAGTTTCTGCTGTGGGGTGTACTCATTTTTGCACCACCCTAATTTGAGTAAAACTGAAAAATGTGTAATCTAAGTTATATTATTAACCTTACTTTCACATTATAAGTTAAACAGATGTTATATTAAACTTTGTCTTGTCAACATTTTGGAAATTGTTTGTGTTCATTGAGATATTGTTTAAAATGTTACTTTTCAAAGGGGGTGTACTCATTTATGCTGAGCAGTGTACATAGATCTGATTGTTCACAGGTGTGTTAAGTGGTTACCCATGGGGAAATGTCTCCTAGATTTCATGTGCAAAGGGATAATTTATTAAAGGTAGACTACCTTTCAGCTTTTTCAAGTGTAGGTCATAAAAAGTATTTTCCCTGACACCCAGTTATTTTTGTGGTGGACCGAAAGTAGTCGGCCGAAAGCTACCGAATTCAAATCATAGACTTCCAATTTTATTAGGTTTTTTTTTTAATAGAACAATTAATGAATTTAGGGCCACATGGCCCTAAATTCTCAGCTATTTTTTCCTGCTTCACCATGATGCAATTCAAGATACTATGTCATGCATCACGTCAAGTCAAGTTTATTTGTATAGCGCTTTTAACAATAAACATTGTCGCAAAGCAGCTTTACAGAATTTGAACGACTTAAAACATGAGCTAATTTTATCCCTAATCTATCCCCAATGAGCAAGCCTGTGGCGACGGTGGCAAGGAAAAACTCCCTCAGACGACATGAGGAAGAAACCTCGAGAGGAACCAGACTCAAAAGGGAACCCATCCTCATTTGGGCAACAACAAACAGCATGACTATAATATTAACAGTTTTAACATGAAGACAGTTTCGTTGATGTTGTAACTCTTCATTGATGGAAACTTGAGTGCAAAATTGTTCATGACAACTGCAGTCCTAAAGTTAGCAAGTCAACTGTAGTCCTCAGCCATAAAAGCATTACTGTAAGTGTCCACCATCTTCCAAGTGTGACTTTCAACTGTCCATATGGGGCCGTCCTCCACAGGAGCGATGCAGTGAGACTCCAACCAGACACAGGGCACCAGGATGGATCAAGCAGGTCCGAGGAGCAGAAGAGGTCAGTATCTCGATCCCAGGGCTGACATGTAACTCAGAGGGACAGATTTGGGGGGGGGGGGAAGAGGGAGAGAAAACACAGGTTGTTGGGTATGCCCAATGTCACCTGAATAAGTGTAGGCAACAGGTGTCAATGTCTAAAAATAACACAAGTATTAAGTCTGTGTGGTAGGCTCGCAGAGATGAGAGTCCTGACATCAGGCATAATACACAACAATGGCATGTTAATATGGTTAAAAAATATCATGGCCTGCTCTGGCTGGATCCTTGATTGGGTGATGGGAGCACACTCCTCAGCAATGAGGCAGTTGGAATTATAGATCAGAGTGAGTGCAGGCAGATGCAGATGGGACCCTTAGGGCTGGCCAAGACAATTCAGTTACATATCACCGGGTCTGGGACATGCAACAGAATGTCAGATGGCCAATTCCCTGCAGGCTACGAGAGCCAGTCGAGGTCTCCACCCTCTCCACCAAAAGATTTCCTGTTGACTCCATGTAACTCAGAGGGACAGATTGGGGGGGGGGGGGGGGGGAGAGAACACAGGTTGTTAGGTATGCCCAATGTCACCTGAATAAGTAGGAACTGTATACATATTGCACTGAGTACAAGCAGGGACTCCGGCAACTAACTATGACAGCATAACTAAAAGGAGAGAGCTAGAAGGTAACACAGGCATGAGGGAGCCCCAGGACATAAAGCAGCCAGCCACTACACCGTCAACAAACTCGAGTGAGCAAGCGAGTGGGGGCTGACAGCATCCATACATCCCAGTTTACCAAAACACTCTATATCTGAGGACCCTCCAGATCTACACCTTTACCTCATAAACACCATTAACAAAAGGCTTGACTAAACAGATATGTTTTCAGCCTAGACTTAAACGCTGAGACTGTGTCTGATTCCCAAACATTACTTGGAAGGCTCTTCCATAACTGTGGGGCTTTGTAAGAAAAGGCTCTGCCCCCTGATGTAGCCTTCACTACACGAGGTACCAGCAGATAGCCTGCACCTTTTGATCTAAGTAGGCGTGGCGGGTCATAGAGGAGCAGAAGTTCACTCAGGTACTGTGGTGTGAGACCATTTAGTGCTTTAAAGGTCAATAGTAGTATTTTATAATAAATTCGAAATTTGATTGGGAGCCAATGCAGTGTGGATAAGACAGGTGTGATGTGGTCATATTTTCTAGTTCTAGTAAGGACTCTTGCTGCTGCATTTTGAACTAACTGGAGCTTGTTTATGCACTTATTGGAACATCCAGACAGTAAGGCATTACAATAATCCAACCTGGAGGTAACGAAAGCATGAACTAGCTTTTCCACGTCATGTAGTGACATTAAATTTCTTATCTTAGCAATATTTCTGAGATGAAAGAAAGCTATCCGGGTAATGTTATCAATGTGAGTTTCGAATGAAAGACTGGGGTCAATAATCACCCCGAGGTCTTTTACTGCTGCACGTGAAGAAACAGAAAGGCCATCCAGAGTTACTGTGTAATCAGAAAACTTACTTCTAACTGTATGTGGTCCTAGTACAAGTACTTCAGTCTTGTCAGAGTTAAGCAGAAGGAAATTAATAAGCATCGTGTCTAATGTCCTTAACACATTCCTCAATTCTATTAAGCTGGTGTCTCTCATCAGGTTTTGCAGAAACATACAACTGTGTGTCATCAGCATAACAGTGGAAACTAATACAATGTTTACGAATAATATCACCCAGAGGTAACATATATAAAGAAAAAAGCAGTGGACCCAAGACAGAACCTTGTGGAACACCAAACTTTACCTCAGTGCGTCTAGAAATATCACCATTTATATCAGCATACTGATAACGATCAGTTAAATAAGAGTTGAGCCAGGAGAGGGCCGTTCCCTTAACTCCCACAACATTTTCTAGTCTATCCAGAAGAATGGAATGATCAATGGTATCAAATGCTGCACTAAGGTCAAGCAACACAAGTAGCGAGACACAACGCTGATCAGACACCAACAGTAGGTCGTTTACTATACTTTAACCAAAGCTGTCTCTGTGCTATGATGAGGTCTAAATCCTGACTGATACATTTCATGGATGTTATTCTTATGTAAATATGAGCATAACTGCTGTGCCACAGCTTTTTCAAGGATCTTGGAGATAAAGGGGAGGTTTGATATTGGCCTATAATTGGACAGCTGACAGGGATCAAGGTCAGGTTTTTTAATCAAGGGGTTTGATAACTGCTAGTTTAAAGGATTTGTGTACATACAGTGGTGCTTGAAAGTTTGTGAACCCTTTAGAATGTTCTATATTTCTGCATAAATATGACCTAAAACTTCATCAGATTTTCACACAAGTCTTAAAAGTAGATAAAGAGAACCCAGTTAAACAAATGATACAAAAATATTATACTTGATCATTTATTTATTGAGGAAAGTGATCCAGTATTGCATATCTGTGAGTGGCAAAAGTATGTGAACCTCTAGGATTAGTAGTTAATTTGAAGGTGAAATTAGAGTCAGGTGTTTTCAAATCAGTGGGATGACAATCAGGTGTGAGTGGGCACCCTGTTTTATTTAAAGAACAGGGATCTATCAAAGTCTGATCTTCACAACACATGTTTGTGGAAGTATATCATGGCACGAACTAAGGAGATTTCTGAGGACCTCAGAAAAAGCGTTGTTGATGCTCATCAGGCTGGAAAAGGTTACAAAACCATCTCTAAAGAGTTTGGACTCCATAAATCCACAGTCAGACAGATTGTGTACAAATGGAGGAAATTCAAGACTATTGTTCCCCTCCCCAGGAGTGGTTGACCAACAAAGATCACTCCAAGAACAAGGCGTGAAACAGTCGGCGAGGTCACAAAGGACCCCAGATGAACTTCCAAGCAACTGAAGGCCTCTCTCACATTGGCTAATGTTCATGAGTCCACCATCAGGAAAACACTGAACAACAATGGTGTGCATGGCAGGGTTGCAAGGAGAAAGCCACTGCTCTCTAAAAAGAACATTGCTGCTCGTCTGCAGTTTGCTAAAGATCACATGGACAAGCCAGAAGGCTATTGGAAAAATGTTTTGTGGACGGATGAGACCAAAATAGAACTTTCTGGTTTAAAAGAGAAGCGTTATGTTTGGAGAAAGGAAAATACTGCATTCCAGCATAAGATCCTTATCCCATCTGTGAAACATGGTGGTGGTAGGATCATGGTTTGGACCTGTTTTGCTGCATCTGGGCCAGGACGGCTTACCATCATTGATGGAACAATGAATTCTGAATTATACCAGTGAATTCTAAAGGAAAATGTCAGGACATCTGTCCATGAACTGAATCTCAAGAGAAGGTGGGTCATGCAGCAAGACAACGACCCTAAGCACACAAGTCATTCTACCAAAGAATGGTTAAAGAAGAATAACTTAATGTTTTGGAATGGCCAAGTCAAAGTCCTGACCTTAATCCAATGGAAATGTTGTGGAAGGACCTGAAGCGAGCAGTTCATGTGAGGAAACCTACCAACATCCCAGAGTTGATGCTATTCTGTACGGAGGAATGGGCTAAAATTCCTCCAAGCTGGTGTGCAGGACTGATCAACAGTTACCGGAAACATTTAGTTGCAGTTATTGCTGCATAAGGGGGTCACACCAGATACTGAAAGCGAAGAGTCACATACTTTTGCCACTCACAGATATGTAATATTGAATCATTTTCCTCAATAAATAAATGATCAAGTATAATATTTTTGTCTCATTTGTTTAACTGGGTTCTCTTTATCTACTTTTAGGACTTGTGTGAAAATCTGATGTTGTTTTTGGTCATATTCATGCAGAAATATAGAAAATTCTAAAGGGTTCACAAACTTTCAAGCACCACTGTAGCTAATCGTGAGAGAAGAATTTATTATTTTTAGAAGCGGTTCAATTACTTCAGGTATTATCTGTTTGAATAGACGTGTAGGTAAGGGATCTAGTACGCAAGTTGAGGCTTTTGATGCCGAGATTAATGAAAGTAATTCAGTTTCTTTAAGGGGAGTAAAACATTCTAATTGATGATCTGATAGTTATATGGTTAACTACATGGTGGGCTTTCCTCGTTTGCGCAAGGCATTGTGGGATACAAATTTGAAACAGGAAACATGAAAGACCGACTACAGTAATGGAAAGCAAGAAGAAAAGATGTTATGTTGCGAAGGAAAGGAAACGCAGGACCAAACTAACAAATATCGGCAGTCAGTGAATGCCTCAGTGTGATCAGCTGTTTGTTAGCGACTGTCAGTGCACGATCAAGGTAAACCTGTAGATGGCAGTAATGCAACACTAGATGCCAGCTGCCATAAAACCCAAAAGAAGAAGGTAAACCTGCGCATGCGCACATGGACTTCCTCTGTCTGCTTCACTGCGTGAAGTGAGTGATTTCATGCACATTATTTGCTAGGGAATCTCCTCAAATTAAATTACTTCCCAGCCACAGAATGGCCTGTTTTTTGTTTTTTTTTTAGATATTACAGAAATAAACACGTATCACAATGACCAAATTTCAGAGGGAACTAATTTCAACAATTTTATGAAATCGAAAGGCCGTCTCGCTTTAATTTATTTATCCCCAGTTCATTGACACATCCATAACAAAATCAGCAATGATTAAGAAAACCTCTGCAGCTTTTTCTTTTAATAAAAATAAAATAGGAAGTAATAATAATAAATGTTTTTATGGATGATTATTCTTTGTCACGGCGGCATGGTGGTGTAGTGGTAAGCGCTGTCGCCTCACAGCAAGAAGGTCCGGGTTCGAGCCCCGTGGCCGGCGAGGGCCTTTCTGTGCGGAGTTTGCATGTTCTCCCTGTATCCGCGTGGGTCTCCTCCGGGTGCTCCGGTTTCCCCCACAGTCCAAAGACATGCAGGTTAGGTTAACTGGTGACTTTAAATTGACCGTAGGTGTGAATGTGAGTGTGAATGGTTGTCTGTGTCTATGTGTCAGCCCTGTGATGACCTGGCGACTTGTCCAGGGTGTACCCTGCCTTTCACCCGTAGTCAGCTGGGATAAGCTCCAGCTTGCCTGTGACCCTGTAGAACAGGATAAAGCGGCTACAGATAATGAGATGAGTTATTCTTTGTCACCTCACTTCAAAAAATACAACTAATTTCCATGATGACCAGTTTTTATCTGTTCTGAAATGTGTTGGCCCACCCCTCACAAAATTCAGTCCTGTGCTGTGTGTGTGCTCTTGGATTTTAACAACAGTGGACTGCTACAGAAGAGCAGAGCAAATTGTGACTTTGTAACAAGATTGTAAGTTATATAACTGCATTTTAGAGTGCATCCTGTCCGATTAAGCAAGCTAAGAAAGTCTTTTTTTCTCAATTTTCTTCCTAATTTGGTCAGTTCCCTTCAACCAGCCAGCTCTGAACTATCATACAACACCTACCAAGCAAGAACTGTGAATGCTAACATGTGCTTTTTCTGAGACGCGTGAAGCCAGCTAACAGCATCTTCCCCAACTGCTGCTCATGTTGCATCACAGAGCAGTGTCATCAGAGAAAAGTGTCATCTGCTGTCTTCAATATACTGTCCATAATTTCATAGATTCACGATTGGCTAGTGTCACTCTCAGAGAGCATGTGCCATCCTTTTCACATTGAAAACACAGCCAATTTAGTTCCCTTGGCTCAAATAGCATCACTGGGATTCAAACTCACCATCTACAGTGCCCTCCACAATTATTGGTCCCCCTTGTAAAGTTTAGTAAAAAGGGTGAGAAAAAATCCACCTTTTGGTGAAGTCGCTTCATCTCACACTGACAAAAATGAGAAAATCCAACTTTTAATTGAAATAAATTTATTCGGAGAAAAACAAATCCCTCATCAAGAAATAATTATTTTCAACAAAAACACGTGCCACTATTATTGGCACCCCTGTATTTAATACTCATCTCATCTCATTATCTCTAGCCGCTTTATTAAAACCTTCCTTTGCCAGTAAAACAGCACTGAGTCTCTCCTGTAACATTTTATAAGCTTGGAGATACAGAACAGGGCATCTGCCATTCCTCTGTACACAATCTCTCCAGATCATCCAGGGTCATCGGCCCTCTCTTCTCCACTCTCCTCTTCAGCTCATCCCACAGGTTTTCAATGGGGTTCAGGTCAGGGGACTGAGATGACCAGGGCAGAAGCTTGATTCTGTGTTCAGCTAAGGATTTTTGTGTTGATTTGGACATGTGCTTCAGATCATTGTCCTGCTGGAAGATCCAGTGACGACCCAGTTTGAGTTTCCTGGCAGAGGAGCCAGATTTTGATTTAAAATGTTCTGGTATTTCATGGAGTCCATGATGCCATATACCCTAACAAGGTTTCCAGGGGCTTTGGAGGAAAAACTGCCCCGAAACATCACAGAACTTCCACTATATTTTACAGTCGGGATTGGGTTCTTTTCATTATAGCCATCTTTCTTTGTATGCCAAACCCACTGCGAGTGTTTATTGCCAAAAAGCTCCATTTTTGTTACATCAGACCACAGAACACAGTTCCAGCAAAAGCTGTAGTAGCATTTCACAAACTTCAGGTGCTTACATTTGTGGTTAACTGAACAAAAAGGCTTTTTTTTCCTGGCAAACCTTCCAAATAATCTGTTGGCACTGGGGTTGGTGTCTGATGGTGGTTTTGGAGACTTGGAAACCACAAGATTTTACTTTTTCTCGTAATTCACCAACAGTTATCCTTGGGGATTTTTTTTTTGCCTCTCTTACCCTCCTCACTGTACATGGGGGCAAAATAAACTTCAGTCCTCTTCTAGGCAGGTTTTTAACAGTTCCAGTTGGTGTCCAATTTTTTTTATTATTGCTCTAACAGTAGAAATGGATATTTTCAGGCAAGTCATTTTTTTTTTTAAATCACCATTTCCTGACTTATGAAGGTTAACACACTTCTCCCTCATTTGGTTTGTGTGTTCTCTTATCTTTCCCATGTTGATGGATGACTAAGGGAATTTGGCCTCTGTGTCACCTCATATTTGTTCCCCAGTTAATCAGGAAGTCATGGATTACAGCTTGAAAGTTCCTACACACTCCAATCAACTCAGAAATACTGTACAATTTAAATGGGAAACATTCTTCAGTTACATTGTGTTCACTATCATTTCCGAGGTGCCAATAATAGTGGCACATGTATTTTTGTTGAAAATTAGTTTTTCTTGATGAGGAATTTTTGTTTTTCTTGAAATAAATTTGTTTCAATTAAAGCTTGGATTTTTCTCTTTTTTTTCAGTGTGAGATGAAGTGACTTCACCAAAAGGTGGATTTTTTTTCTGACCCTTTTTAGTCATCTTTTCAAGGGGTGCCAATAATTGTGGAGGGTACTGTAAAAGAGTTAGGATGAATGCTTTTTTGATACACCACTCAGGAGCCCAGAAAGCCCCCCCCCCCCCCCGTTATATTTGTATTGTGTTACGTAAAGGCCATAATGTACTTTTGTTAGACTTCTTGTTCTGTGCAAAATGTTTGTTGCGAGCCTGATATCTCATCTCATTATCTCTAGCTGCTTTATCCTGTTCTACAGGGTCGCAGGCAAGCTGGAGCCTATCCCAGCTGACTACGGGCATGTGGCAGCGGGGGCGTGGTCAAGCGCCGGTCTGTGACAGGAGGACGGAGTCAGGGAAGGTAAGTGGCAGAATCACTACACCTGATGTCAATTAACCTGCGTTTGTGTGTCTTCCCAGTGATCGCGCCCTACTTAAGGAGGGAGAGCGAGAGCAGAGGAGCTCTTCCCCGAACCAGACGCCGGTTGTGTGTGTGTGTGTATATACGTTAGATGTTCACTGAAAAGTGTGTTAATAAAACCCCGCTTTACCAACCTGAACTCTATCCTGCCGTCTTCTGTGCTCCGCCCTTTGTGAGAACTACTACAGTGGTTCCGAAACCCGGGTAAATTTGGAGGGCAGAAGCCGAACAGCCCCATGGAGTCCTCCCCATTCACCGATCTGGTCCACGCCCTTGCCACAGCCCAGCAAAGCCAGCACCAGGCGCTAGTCGCCCTCCGAAAGGAGCAGGAACAGCGGTTCAAGGCCCTGGTGTTAGCCCAGCAAGAAGATCGTCAGGCATTCCGGCACCTCCTCGCGTCAGCAGGGTCTACCAACGCTCCCACCGCAGGCCCGTCCCCCCTCACCCTAACAAAGATGGGCCCGCAGGACGACCCTGAGGCATTCATCACGCTCTTTGAGCAAGTCGCGGTAGAGGTCTGTGCGGGACAGAATTTTCAGTCCCGCTCCCGCCCGCGCCCGCATTGTGCAGTCCCGCTCCCGCCCGCTCCCGCAAAGAATTATGATTTTCAGTCCCGCTCCCGCCCGCGCCTGCCATATTTTGTCCCACTCCCGCCCGCAAATCCCGCATGATGCAGACGTTCGCGTTATTTCTCACGAAAGTTCCTGTCATTGGCTTGGGGAATTAAACATGCTGAGCTTAGCTGAGCTCTCCACTGACCGAGCCTTCATTTATTGTAAGTTTATTGTTTAGACTCTGACATTCTGCTGACACATTTCAAGTTGAGCGCTGCATGCGCTCATGATTGACAGCTCTCGCTTTGATTGACAGCTCTCGCTTTGATTGACAGCTCTCGCTTTGCGCACTCGCACTCCCACTTCCGAGTCTGTGGCGTTATGATTCCAACCGCGATTTCATTCTCCTCTCATATGAAGTGTTGCGCAACCACAACCAGCTCCTCAGATTATACACTGTCTATTTCTCGCTTTAAATTGAACAATCTGTGCGATACACAGTCCTTTTTAATACTAGTTAATACTTTTTAATACTTTTTTAAATACGTTTTAATACTTAGGACTAATACTCTTGACTTTTTAACAGTAAATGTACCTCTTTTTAAAGCAGCACTTACTTCTGAAGCACTGTGAGCTTCACTAGAGGAGCTCTGCTCTTCTGCCATGATCAAAGATCTCAAACACGGAAGAGCGGAAAGGAATCGGAAACGTACGCGAGATTAGACCACATCCGCAAATTTAGGCATCTTAAAATGTTTTTATTAATGCCAAATAAAATATCCAGCACAAATTATATATGATAGACATAAATTAATAATTTATACATTTTATTTTAAACACGTTTTTAGTTAGCGGGACTGCAGCTTATCACCTCTCCCGCCCGCGCCTGCAATGTGCACTCCCCCTCCCACCCGCGCCCGCAATGAGCTTTCAAAATTTGTCCCGCGCCGCACTGCTTTGCGTCGGGTCCCGCGGGACTCCCACGGGAGTGCAGGGCTCTAAGTCGCGGAGACCTCGGGGTGGCCGATGGAACAGCGCGCGGCGCGCCTCCTCCCCCTGCTAACGGGAGAGGCGCAGCTGGCCGCGCTACAGCTCAGCTACAGCTACAGGGCCGTCCTCCAGCGTGTGGGGTGCACCCCCGAGCAGCAGCGTCAGCGCTTCTGCGCTTTTCACTTGGAGGAAGTCGGCCGGCCATTCGCGTTTGGCCAGCAAATCTGGGACGCCTGCTGGCGGTGGTTGAGGGCCGACAACCGCGACGCCGAGGGGATCATCGACCAGGTGGTACTGGAACAATTCATCACACGCTTGCCAGCAGGAACCATGGAATGGGTCCAGTGGCACCACCTGGCATCACTGGATCAGGCAATCGAGCTGTGGAGGACCATTTGGCGGCTGTCCCAGCGGCAGGACAGCAGACGGCCTCTTCTCTCCTCTCCTCTTCTCTCTCTCCCTCTCCACCTGTATCTCGTCCTCACCCCATTCCCCCACCATGGAGGCGGGGGCCGGCGCCACCCCTGCTGGCCCGCCGCACCCACGGTGCCCTCCCGTTTCTCCCTTCTGTGTCTGTCTCTCCCCCCCCTCAGGTGAGTGAGCCCCAGAACACCGGTGCGGAGAGGAAGCCCGGGCCGGTTTGCTGGTGCTGCGGGGAGCCGGGCCACCTCCAACAGCAGTGAACAGTAATGGAGGTGGGCGCAGTGGTTCGGATCCCTGATGCGCCAGGAGCCGCCCTCAATCGGGCCGGAGCGTATCGCATACCGGTGAGTATTCAAGGGGATACATATCAGGCGTTGGTGGATTCTGGTTGTAATCAGACCTCAATTCACCAAAGCCTGGTGCAAGACGAGGCATTGGGGGGAGTACAGGGGGTGAAGGTGTTGTGTGTGCACGGGGATGTTCACAGCTACCCTTTGGTGTCGGTCCACATTTTTTTCCGAGGGGAAAAATTTATAGTAAAGGCGGCGGTTAATCCTCGCCTCACCCACTCTAATTTTGGGACTGACTGGCCGGGATTCGGGGAGTTGATGAGCCATTTAGTGGAGAGTGGGTCCTGCCATATTTGAGTAGGGGGAGGTCCTGGTGTCGCCTTGGCGGGAGTAGCTGTCACAGAGCCGTCTACGTCATCTCCGCATCAGAGTGAGGAGCCACAGGCTCCTCCTCCCTCTCTCGGGGAATCCCTTGCGGATTTCCCGTTAGAGCAGTTGCGAGACTCGACTCTGCGGCATGCGTTTGACCAAGTGAGAGTAATCGATGGTCAAACGCTCCCGCCGAATGCCACCCCGTCCTTCCCCTATTTTTCTATTATGAAGGATAGATTATACCAAGTGATGCAGGACACTCAGATGAAAGAGCAAATCACACAGCTTTTAATTCCAAAAAGCCGCTGGGAATTGGTATTCCAGGCGGCTCACTTTAATCCCATGGCTGGACACTTAGGGCAGGATAAGACACTAGCCCGAATAATGGCCTGATTCTATTGGCAGGGGATTCGCGGCGATGTCCATAGGTGGTGTACGGCATGCCGCGAATGCCAGTTAGTAAATCCAGCGGCCATTCCAAAAGCGCCTTTGCGCCCTCTACCATTAATCGAGACCCCGTTCGAAAGAATTGGGATGGATCTCGTCGGGCCATTAGATCGGTCAACACAAGGGTACCCCTTTATATTAGTTCTGGTGGACTATGCAACGCGATACCCGGAAGCAGTGCCTCTCCGCAATATCTCAGCATGCAGTATTGCGGAGGCACTCTTCCGCGTTATCTCCCGAGTTGGAATCCCGAAAGAGATTCTGACTGATCAAGGCACCACGTTTATGTCACGGACACTGAATGAACTGTATAGGTTATTAGGGATTAAGCCAATCCGCACCAGCGTGTATCACCCACAAACGGACAGTTTAGTTGAACGGTTCAATCGCACCCTCAAGAATATAATTAAAAAATTCGTAAGTGAGGGCACACGTAATTGGGATAAGTGGCTTGAGCCCTTGTTGTTTTCAGTGCAAGAGGTCCCCCAAGCCTCCACGGGGTTCTCCCTGTTCAAATTATTATATGGGCGTAAGCTGCGTGGCATTCTAGATGTCTCATCTCGTCTCATCTCATTATCTCTAGCCGCTTTATCCTGTTCTACAGGGTCGTAGGCTTCAGCTTGCCTGCGACCCTGTAGAACAGGATTCTAGATGTGCTGTGCGAAAATTGGGAGGAGGGACCTTCACAAAGTAAAAACGAAATTCAATACGTTATGGACCTGCATGCAAAACTCCACACACTCACCCACCTAACCCAGGAGAATTTGCGGCAGGCCCAAGAACGGCAAACCCGCCTGTACAACAAGGGTACGCGCCTTAGGGAGTTTGCACCGGGAGATAAAGTACTCGTACTGTTGCCCACATCGAGCTCCAAATTGATCGCCAAGTGGCAAGGACCCTTTGAGGTCACACGGCGAGTTGGGGATGTCGACTATGAGGTGAGGCGAACAGACAGGGGTGGGGCGCTACAGATTTACCACCTCAATCTACTCAAACTCTGGAACGAGGAGGTCCCCGTAGCATTGGTGTCGGTGGTTCTGGAGAAGGTGGAGCTGGGGCCGGAGGTTCAAAAGGGCGCATTGGCATCGCATACCTCTCCGGTCCCCTGTGGAGACCACCTCTCCCGACCCAACTCGCGGAGATTGCCCAGTTGCAGACCGAGTTTTCGGACGTGTTCTCGCCCCTGCCTGGCCACACCAACCTCATAGAGCACCACATTGAGACGCCCCCAGGGGTGGTAGTGCGTAGCCGCCCTTACAGGCTACCCAAAAACAAGAAAAAAGTGGTTCGGGAAGAACTCGAGGCCATGCTCGAAATGGGCATCGTCGAGGAGTCCCACAATGACTGGAGCAGCCCGGTGGTCTTGGTACCCAAGGCTGATGGGTCGGTCCGGTTCTGTGTGGACTATAGAAAAGTCAACGTGGTGTCTAAATTCGACGCGTACCCAGTGCCTCGTATTGATGAGTTGCTCGATCGACTAGGCACTGCTTGCTTTTATTTGACACTGGATTTAACGAAGGGATATTGGCAGATCCCCTTGACTCCACTATCCCGAGAAAAAACGGCCTTTTCCACACCGTTCGGCTTGCACTTCCTTTTGGGCTGTTTGGGGCGCCCGCTACGTTTCAGCGGCTGATGGACAGGGTCCTCCGCCCCCACGCCACCTATGCGGCCGCCTACCTCGACAACATTATGATCTATATTAATGACTGGCCGAGGCACCTCGAACATCTGAGGGCCGTCCTTAGGTTGCTGAGGCGAGTGGGTCTCACAGCCAACCCGAAGAAGTGTGCGATTCGGCGGGTGGAAGTACGGTATATGGGCTTCCACTTGGGCAACGGGCAGGTGCGTCCCCAAATTAACAAGACCACAGCAATTGCGGCCTGCCCGAGGCCCAAGACCAAAAAGGGGGTGAGACAGTTCCTGGGGCTGGCTGGCTATTATCGTAGGTTTATACCTAATTATTCGGACGTCACCAGCCCGCTGACTGATCTCACTAAAAAGGGGGCACCAGATCCGGTCCAGTGGACGGAGCAATGCCAGCGGGCTTTTTCTGAGGTAAAGGCCGCACTGTGTGGGGGGCCACTTTTACACTCCCCTGACTTTTCTCTCCCCTTTATGTTACAGACGGATGCGTCGGACAGAGGGCTGGGGGCTGTTTTGTCCCAGGAGGGGGAGGGGGAGGACCGCCCAGTCCTATACATCAGTAGGAAGCTGTCGGTGCGTGAGGGGCGCTACAGCACCATTGAAAAAGAGTGCTTGGCAATCAAGTGGGCGGTCCTCACCCTCCGTTACTACCTGCTGGGGCGCCCTTTCACCCTCTGTTCGGACCACGCGCCCCTCCAGTGGCTCCACCACATGAAGGATGCCAACGCGCGGATCACCTGTTGGTATCTGGCACTCCAACCCTTCAATTTCAAGGTGGTCCACAGGCCGGGGGTGCAGATGGTCGTGGCGGACTTCCTCTCCCATCGGGGGGGGGTCGGCTGCAGGTCGGACAGCCGCCCGGCCTGAGTCGGGCGGTGTGGGTATGTGACAGCGGTGGCGTGGTCAAGCGCCGGTCTGTGACAGGAGGGCAGAGTCAGGGAAGGTAAGTGGCAGAATCACTACACCTGATGTCAATTAACCTGTGTTTGTGTGTCTTCCCAGTGACCGCGCCCTACTTAAGGAGGAAGACCGAGAGCAGAGGAGCTCTTCCCCGAACCAGACACCGGGTGTGTGTGTGTCTGTGGATATACGTTAGATGTTCACTGAAAAGTGTGTTAATAAAACCCCACTTTACCAACCTGAACTCTGTCCTGCCGTCTTCTGTGCGCCACCCTTTGTGAGAACTGCTACAGGGCGAAAGGCAAGGAACACCCTGGACAGTCGCCAGGTCATCACAGGGCTGACACATAGACAACCATTCACACCTACGGTCAATTTAGAGTCACTAGTTAACCTAACCTGCATGTCTTTGGGGGAAACCGGAGCACCCAGAGGGAACCCACGCGGACAAGGGGAGAACATGCAAACTCCGCACAGAAAGGCGCTCGCCGGCCACGGGGCTCGAACCCGGACCTTCTTGCTGTGAGGCGACAGCGCTAACCACTACACCACCGTGCCGCCCGCGAGTCTGATCGCATATTGTAAATTTTGACGTTGGAAATGTACAGTTTTCTCACCCAGGCTTCCCATGGCATCACACTGGAGTCCTTTTTGGTATTGTGGTCATCAGTCATACTTGAGGCCAATAGCACTACTGTATTACATGAAGTGCTAGTAGCACTGTTGTGTCTATACATTCCAGGACGATTTTGCTCAATGCCCACTTGCTGGCTCACTTTTCCCTTAGTGTTCAGGTACCTAATGTTTTACTAATTAGGAATTGAATAGGTTGACACTTGTCAAGTCAAAGTTTAACAAATTACATGAAGGAATGAATGATAGAACAGGAAGTTTTATGTGATTTGAAAGAAAGATCTGGCTAACAGCAAGCACAGCTATTCTCTTTACCATGTATGCTATTTGGAAGAGACACAACACAATTAATGACTTGAAACATGTGACTTTAAAAATAGCAATCTGAAATTGTGTTTTCTATCTGTCTTTTATGATATGTTTTGTATTGTATTGCTTTCATACTGTAACCAGCTGTCATTGTATAGAACTATACTTTACTTCATGCCAGATAACTGGTTTGCAGTGTGGTTTCCATATCCTGACTTAGTGTAAAGTCCCGCCTACCTTACCAGTATTATTACAGCTCTTTACTTGAAATGGTCCTGAACCTAAAACTTTCAGCACGACAAAATCCACATGAAGGTTTCTGAGGTAGTCCCTTGTTTGTTATTTCAATTCCTGTCATTCAGCATGATTGCCATCCTTCAGGCAGAGCTTTGAGCTGTTTAGTTTAAGGTAAAGGTATTTCACTGAGGCCTAGAAAATAAGTGGAACAATCTATGGGCTGGTGGAAAGAGAAAGTGAATGAAATGGATAGAAAGGGAGACAGAATCCAAGAAAACGAGAATGGGATTTCCAGTAAAAGCCTCCAAACCCACTCATACCTCACCATTTGCCCTCAAGCTTTATTTTTGATGCCTTACTGTAATTCATCCATTATTTCCAGGTTTTAGTAAATGAGCCCAGCCCTACATGAGTCAGACCTGATTGTGTAGAAAAGCAAATAGTCTGCGAATTATTCCAAGCCCTGTATCTATGAAGATGTCTTCTGTTCATATGAGTTGAGGTGTTGAAGCAATACATTTAATGCCCATTTGTACTCTTTTGCAATATGTATAGCAATTGGGCCAGTGAAGGTTGGTACTACATTAAAATCAGCTATGTTAGCAAGTTCGAGAGGGGTTGGGGACGTTCCAGTGGTTCATGATATATGTCCAAGAAGTCCCCTGACTGTATTTTTTTTTAAATCATATGATGATGGTGGATATTAAATCCAGCCACTGGGGGTGCATAAGCGACCCCTAATCAGGAGCAGCCAGAAGAAGAAGATGATGATGGTGGACATTAATTAGTTTCAAGGATGTCATGGTTATTATTTAGTTATCATAGTTGTAAGCCTGGCGGCACGGTGGTGTAGTGGTTAGTGCTGTCGCCTCACAGCAAGAAGGTCCTGGGTTCGAACCCTGGGTCCGGCGAGGGCCTTTCTGTGTGGAGTTTGCATGTTCTCCCCGTGTCCGCGTGGGTTTCCTCCGGGTGCTCCGGTTTCCCCCACAGTCCAAAGACGTGCATGTTAGGTTAACTGGTGACTCTAAATTGACCGTAGGTGTGAGTGTGAATGGTTGTCTGTGTCTATGTGTCAGCCCTGTGATGACCTGGCGACTTGTCCAGGGTGTACCCTGCCTTTTGCCCGTAGTCAGCTGGGATAGGCTCCAGCTTGCCTGCGACCCTGTAGAAGGATAAAGCGGCTAGAGATAATGAGAGAGAGAGAGAGAGTTGTAAGCCTAATTGACTGCTCATTTGAAATGAAAGGAGTTAAGGAGCTAAAAACCCAATAAGTAAACAAGTAAAAATAACTTTAACTGCAATTTTAATAGAATCTACATCTGGATTAGTAGAGAGTTCAAGAATAAAAAGCTCTAATGGCTCAAATAAATTAATATAATGGTATTGTTTCATTGCTGGGTGTGTAGTTTCTGTCTTTTGGCAATGGAAAATATGAAGGTGGCAAATTGGCCTCATACCCTGCTGCATGAACTTTTTTTGGGGGGGGGAGTCAGTTGTGCATGTGCAAACAATGCCTGACAAATGTTGAACCGAACAGACAACTTAACAGAAGGTTTACTTATAATCAATCAATAACTTGTTGCTAAAATGAATTAAGCATCAATTTCAACCACCATTTATTTAATGTTCAGTTTTGTCCTCTGAGGGATTGCTTAGAAAGTTATTCTTCTGTACTAAAAGAAAAATTTCACTGTGTAGTTTTTGGCCAACATCGACAGTCAGACTTCATTAATTATAAAGAGATATGAAATGAATTCAGAACTCCCAAGTTTGATCGTACGCACAAGGAATTTGAGTGTCATGTGAACAGCATTAATATGCCAAGCATAGTCGGACAATTCCAACTTCACTGATCTTTCTGAGCAAAGTGTTTTCACAGGAAATGGAATGTATCTAAACTTTTGCACTGACCTTAAACTTTGCTATACATTTACTGCTGAAAAAAAAAAAGGCCAATTGTGGTCAAACCATGACTAAACCAGTGGAGTCGGGACCAGACATATGACAAAACCAAGAGTACGGTGTGAAGGGGAGGATTTCTTGTCGATGAAAAATATTTTAAGGCTGGAGAATGTCTTAGGGTTTGGTCTTTTTTTTCTCACATTCTTTTTATCCTTTGGGAAATAATTATTTATAGCGCCTGGTGTGCTTTTGCTTTCAAGAGACTTCAGAAAGATTTAAATGCTAAAGATAAGTGTGTAAGAGCAGTCATAGCAGTGCATATTTTTATATGGGCAGGCAAATTTTAAGTATACATGGCTGTGTGTGTTCCCTTTGACTACATGAACAATTTACTCCTATGACTTCTGTTAAAGACGTGAAGAATCACCCCAATAGCTTCGGTTATCCAGAATCACTCAGTCTGCTTTCCAAACAATGAAGACATTGAGTTTTACACACATCCCTTTCCCCTCTATGTACATATAAATCTGTCCTATGTCTCAACACATGGTGATTGTGGACCATTTGTGCTGCTGAGTCTCAACAACCATCTCTCTCTCTCTCTCTCTCTCTCTCTCTCTCTGGTTATTCCAGACATTTTAGCCACTTTTATGTCCCTTTGCTGCTTAATTTCCCTGAGCAGAGTATGAGGTGAATCTGAGTCTGTCTACACTGACAAAATGTAGCATATAGAAAGCACTGATTACTCATGGGAAAGTTTGATTTTGTTAATATGCCATGCAGGCTTTGACTTAATTAAAGCTTTGACAAAGACAATGACATGAAACCACTGTCTGTCTCTCTCCTACTCTATGAGCAGATTAAAAAAAAGTAAAAACTCTTCGATGAATTTCTTTGGGTTTTTTTTTTAATTAGCACCCCCCCCCCCCCCCCCCCCCAATTTATAGTTTAGAGATGAGCTTTTCCTGTTCTCTTCTGAAGTAAAACAACAAAAGTTAGCAGATAGTGTCACAGGTTGAAGGCACTGGCTTAGACAGCGATACAGATAAGACCCTTTGTTTCGCTTCTACGCATCTCACCAAAAAGTGGTTGTGCTAAACCCTCAGAGGAAGCTGTGAACAAATATGCTTTTCGCAAAGGCACATATGAAACATGTATCTATTCATCTGCACAGGCAGTGCGTGTTGCCAGTTTCCCACATGCATCACTTCAGAGCCTGCTTTCAATTAGCAAACTCAACCTGCTGTGAGAAGGCGGGTTGCGTCATAAATAAGCTTGCGGCCAGAGCTGTGAGTGTGTTTGAGAGCTTCTGAATGCCAAGGCTAAGCTAGTTTAAAAAACAAACAAACAAAAAAAAAAAACACATGACTGTGGTGGCCTATCATAACTTGTCTGTTTGCTTTGTTTTCTCTGACTGTCAATAGCCCAGCCCTGCATCTGTACAAAAGATCCCATAAATTGCAGAGAGAAATGTGACATGCATGGACACATCATCATGAAGTATGAAGATGTTTTTCCATGTTTTGGCATCCTTGCCCTGAAATGACACTCGTACTGTATCAATTTTCTCAAATACAGTGGTGCTTGAAAGTTTGTAAACCCTTTAGAATTTTCTATATTTCTGCATAAATATGACCTAAAACGTCATCAGATTTTCACACAAGTCCTAAAAGTAGATAAAGAGAACCCAGCTAAACAAATGAGACAAAATATTATACTTGGTCATTTATTTATTGAGGAAAATTATCCAATATTACATATCTGTGAGTGGCAAAAGTATGTGAACCTCTAGGATTAGCAGTTAATTTGAAGGTGAAATTAAAGTCAGATGTTTTCAATCAATAGGATGACAATCAGGTGTGAGTGGGCACCCTGTTTTATTTAAAGAACAGGGATCTATCAAAGTCTGATCTTCACAACACATGTTTGTGGAAGTGTATCATGGCACGAACAAAGGAGATTCCTGAGGACCTCAGAAAAAGCGTTGTTGATGCTCATCAGGCTGGAGAAGGTTACAAAACCATCTCTAAAGAGTTTGGACTCCACCAATCCACAGTCAGACAGATTGTGTACAAATGGAGGAAATTCAAGACCATTGTTACCCTCCCCAGGAGTGGTCGACCAACAAAGATCACTCCAAGCGCAAGGCGTGTAATAGTCGGCGAGGTCACAAAGGACCCCAGGGTAACTTCTCAGCAACTGAAGGCATCTCTCACATTGGCTAATGTTCATGAGTCCACCATCAGGAGAACACTGAACAACAATGGTGTGCATGGCAGAGTTGCAAGGTGAAAGCCACTGCTCTCCAAAAAGAACATTGCTGCTCGTCTGCAGTTTGTTAAAGATCATGTTGACAAGCCAGAAGGCTATTGGAAAAATGTTTTGTGGATGGATGAGACCAAAATAGAACTTTTTGGTTTAAATGAGAAGTATGTTTGGAGAAAGGAAAATGCTGCATTCCAGCATAAGAACCTTATTCCATCTGTGAAACATGGTGGTGGTAGTATCATGGTTTGGGCCTGTTTTGCTGCATCTGGGCCAGGACGGCTTACCATCATTGATGGAGCAATGAATTCTGAATTATACCAGCGAATTCTAAAGGAAAATGTCAGGACATCTGTCCATGAACTGAATCTCAAGAGAAGGTGGGTCATGCAGCAAGACAACGACCCTAAGCACACAAGTCGTTCTACCAAAGAATGGTTAAAGAAGAATAAAGCTAATGTTTTGGAATGGCCAAGTCAAAGTCCTGACCTTAATCCAATGGAAATGTTGTGGAAGGACCTGAAGCGAGCAGTTCATGTGAGGAAACCCACCAACATCCCAGAGTTGAAGCTGTTCTGTTCAGAGGAATGGGCTAAAATTCCTCCAAGCCGGTGTGCAGGACTGATCAACAATTACCGGAAATGTTTAGTTGCAGTTATTGCTGCACAAGGGGGTCACACCAGATACTGAAAACAAAGGTTCACATACTTTTGCCACTCACAGATATGTAATATTGGATCATTTTCCTCAATAAATAAATGACCAAGAATAATATTTTTGTCTCATTTGTTTAACTGGGTTCTCTTTATCTACTTTTAGGACTTGTGTGAAAATCTGATGTTGTTTTTGGTCATATTTATGCAGAAATATAGAAAATTCTAAAGGGTTCACAAACTTTCAAGCACCACTGTACTATGTCCTATGGATTCAGTCATAGACTGTGTTTATTACGATATATTTGCTAGTGTACTATTATGGAAAATCATATTTGGATCAAATGACTTCACCAGAGAGATAAATGAAAGTGAGATTTCTTCAACAGACAAAATGTTAGCTGCAAAGCTAGTAAGCTACTTTAGTTTAAATTTTAGTTTTAGTATCTTCAGTATCTTTTCTTGATATTTTTACTTGGTGGATGTTTTAAACCAGTAGATTTTCAGT
Organism: Neoarius graeffei; assembly: GCF_027579695.1. NCBI lineage: Eukaryota > Metazoa > Chordata > Actinopteri > Siluriformes > Ariidae > Neoarius > Neoarius graeffei. The sequence continues at coordinate 38,577,806 of NC_083588.1, forward strand.
CTGAAGTTAAAAAATCTAACTTTGTCATGTCAAGCTCAGTGTGTACTGTCAGGTTGTGGAGATGGTTGCAGATACAAGTGAGGTTTCTTAAAATTCAGCAAATAATCCAATATGTTAAGCAAGAACAATGTCAGAAACAGGCAGGGGGTCAGGGGATTAACAAACAGCATGAACTGAACTCGTGAAAACCAGGACCAAACAAAATCAGAAACCAGAATAACGTGAGCAAGGAACAAAGGCTTGGTAAATCAGGCAGTGATACACTGAATGATACTGAGTAAATGAATGAATGTTTTGTGTGATAGTGTGGCGTTTGCTTGATTGAATATTGCCTATATAATCGCTTATATAGTGCAGTGGAGACTGAGTCCCAGTGGGTTCAGCCAGTAAGTAGGTGACTGTGAACGTGAGAGTGCTTCAGAGTGTTGGGAACAGGGGCGGAGCTAAAGGGGGGGCGAGTGGGGCCATTGCCCCTGGGCCTTGGGCCCTCCCCCTAGCCGTACAGGGCCCCACCCTTTGACATTCAGGCCCTCCCAATAAATGTGCCTTACACGATTTCATTGGAAATTTCTTGAAACCTACAAGTTTTCACATGATTACAGACTAGTTGACCTATATATCTCTCATTTTTGCTACACATTCTTATCATGGTTAAAAAAATAAAATAAAAAACAAAAACTGTGAAATCAAGATAGTTGAGGCTTTTCTTGGATTCGAGATAACTGTGAATGCATCCGCTTCTGAACTGGAGGGCCAAATTATTAGCTGCATTGAAGGGAATGGCTTAGATCTCTCCAGATGTCGTGGACAGGGTTATGATGGCGCAGCGAACATGAGCGGAATTTATTCTGGTGTTCAAGCGAGAATAGCGGAGCGGGAGCCCCTTGCTTTGTACGTGCACTGCGTGGCTCATTGTCTGAATTTGGTACTGAATGATTCTGTCAAAACTATCCCAGAGATTAGACAGTTTTATGATGTGGTTGCCAATAGTGTTAAGAGATGGGCATTACTTGGTGACTTATTGAGCCCAGAGAGCAGGGACATAACCTTGAAACGCCTCTGCCCAACCCGCTGGTCCTCCCGCTACGATGCGCTTGTTGCGTTAAAATACAGATATGGAGACGTCATTAAAGCTCTCACTTACAAGTGAGAAAACGAATGAACGAGATGAGGCAGATGCACTTAAAAAGGCCATTACTAAATTTCAGTTCAAATTTTTAATCAGCCTTCAGACAAAGATTTTGGAGTGCACTAATGCCATCTCAAAGTTACTGCAGGAAAAGACCATTGATCTCCTCAAAGCATCGGCATTATTGCAGAATGCTGTACGAACTCTACAGGAGTACAGGGAGCAGTTTGATGAGGCAAAGGCTTCCACTCTAGCATTGGCTGTGAAATGGGGCAGTCAAACGCAATTTGTAGCCACCAGATTGACAAAAGTGAAGCGCCACTTTGATCACCTTAGCAAAGACAGTCGGCTTTCCGATGTAGAACATTATTTTCAGGTGAATGTGTTCTATGCATGCCTTGATGTCATCATTCAGCAGCTGTCACAAAGGTTTGTCAGTTTAAATCGGACTACTCATTTGTTTGAGGCTATTCATCCAAATACGCTCCAGCATGCCAAGGACGAGGAGCTATACGAAGTGGCCCGTCGACTGTGTGATCACTATAGTTGGGATATTGACTCCAGCTTTCCTGGTCAACTAGTGTCATTTAGGGCTTGTTTCAAGGAGCAGATAGCGAGACACACATCTGTGCTTAGCCTGGCCAGGTTGCTGGTAGTAGATCATCCAGCAGTAACTTCTACATTTAGTGAGGTGTGCACGGCCTTCTTGCTTTTTCTCACTCTCCCCATCTCAGTGGTGATAGCAGAGTGTTCTTTCTCCAAATTAAAATTGATAAAAAATTATCTCAGGAGCGCAATGGCTCAAGAGAGACTCTGTGGATTGGCCATTTTATCAATTGAGAATGAGCGAGCAAGAGCGCTTAACATCCCTCAAATAGTCGACGAATGCCTTTTTAATGACGAACGCAGGTTTCCATGTCGGCTTTGTAGTTGAAGACGTGCTTACACAATGAGGGTGTATCATTCATGATTGCTGGATTTTTTGTTGTTGTTGTTGTTGTTGTTGTTGTTGTTTAGTGTCTATTTGGAGCATAATAAAAAATGAATGGAAAATACAGGCTATGTAGGCCTATAAAAAAATAAAAAATAAACTAATAATAATAAAAAAAACCTTTGAGCAAGTTCTGTTCTAATATAGCCTGATTATATGCTGCAGGCCTTCTGTTTGTTTGCAATTTTGCCATGACTAGGTCCAAAGGCTACGTTCTTAAAAACTGCTTTTTGTTAGATATAGCCTGAGTAAGCCTTCTAATTTGTTTGTTTGCAATTTCGCCATGGGGGGGCCCTGATTGGTGTTTTGCCCCAGGGCCTTGTGTGCAGTTGTTCCGCCACTGGTTGGGAATCATAGTCTGCAGTGGCCAAATTTGTAGGTACGAAAGTGTTCTGGAAATTGGAGTTCACTGCTGAGCTCCTGATGCTCTTGGTGGACAGCCATACTCAATCACCTGGTTCATACTGTGGCATTTCTTCTCTACATCTATCTGAAAACTCCTTTGTGGTTTGTGCTACCTGTTCTTGCATGAGCCACTTAAACCAATCATCTTCTGCAGGGAATATGTAGAGTGGTATGCAAAAGTTTGGGCACCCCTAGTCAAAATTGCTATTACTGTGAACAGTTAAGCAAGTTGAAGATGAAATGATCTCCAAAAGGCATAAAGTTAAAGATGACTCATTCCCTTTATATTTTAAGCAAAAACTCATCTCATCTCATTATCTCTAGCCGCTTTATCCTTCTACAGGGTTGCAGGCAAGCTGGAGCCCATCCCAGCTGACCACGGGCGAAAGGCGGGGTACACCCTGGACAAGTCGCCAGGTCATCACAGGGCTGACACATAGACACAGACAACCATTCACACTCACATTCACACCTACGGTCAATTTAGAGTCACCAGTTAACCTAACCTGCATGTCTTTGGACTGTGGGGGAAACCGGAGCACCTGGAGGAAACCCACGCGGACACGGGGAGAACATGCAAACTCCGCACAGAAAGGCCCTTGCTGGCCATGGGGCTCGAACCCAGGACCTTCTTGCTGTGAGGCGATAGCGCTAACCACTACACCACCGTGCCGCCTAAGCAAAAACTATTTTTTATTTTCATTATTTACATTTTCAAAATGACAAAAAAGGAAAAGGGCCCAAAGCAAAAGTTTGGGCACCCTGCATGGTTAGTACCTAGTAACACCCCCTTTACAGCTTGTAAACACTTTTTGTAGCCAGCTAATAATCTTTCAGTTCTTACCTGGGGGATTTTCACACATTCGTCCTTGCAAAAGGCTTCCAGTTCTACAAGTTTCCTGGGTTGTCTTGCATGCACTGCTCTTTTGAGATCTAGCCACAGATTTTCAATGATGTTTAGGTCAGGGGACTGTGAGGGCCAGGGCAAAACCTTCAGCTTGTGCCTCTTGAGGTATTCCATTGTAGATTTTGAGGTGTGTTTTGGATCATCGTCTTATTGTAGGACCCATCCTCTTTTTAACTTCAACTTTTTTACAGATGGTGTGATGTTTGCTTCCAGAATTTGCTGGTATTTATTCAAATCCATGCTTCCCTCGACCAATGAAATGTGCCCTGTGCCACTGGCTGCAACACAACCCCAAAGCATGATCGATCCACACCCATGCTTCAGAGTTGGAGAGGTGTGCTTTTCCTGGAATTTGGCAGCCTTTTTTCTCCAAACATACCTTTGCACATTGTGGCCAAAAAGTTCTATTTTGATTTCATCAGTCCACAGGACTTGTTTCCAAAATGCATCAGGCTTATTTAGATGTTCATTTGCAAACTTCAGATGCTGAATTTTGTGGCTAGGATGCAGGAAAGGTTTTCTTCTGATGACTCTCCCATGGAGGTCATATTTGTTCAGGTGTCGCTGCATAGTAGAACAGCGCACCACCACTCCAGGGTCTGCTAAATCTTTCTGAAAGTCTTTTATAGTCAAACAGAGTTTTTTATTTCCCTTTCTAGCAATCCAATGAGCAGTTCTTTCAGAAAGTTTTCTTCATCTTCCAGACCTCACCTAATCTCCACTGTTTCTGTTAACTGCCATTTCTTAATAACATTACAGTCTGAGGAAACAGCTACCTAAAAACACTTTGCTATGTTCTTGTAGCCTTCTCCTGCTTTGTAAGCATCAATTATTTTATTATTCAGAATGCCAGGGAGTTGCTTAGAGGAGCCCATGGCTGTTGATTTTAGGGACAAGTTTGAGGAGTCAGAGAATTTATACAGATTTGAAATCTGCATCATCTGACCTTTCCTAATGAAGAATTTGAACAAGCCACAGCTCAATAAGCTAATTAAGGTCTGGAACCTTGGTAAAAGTTACCTGAGAACTCAAATGTATTGGGGTGCCCAAACTTTTCTTTTTGCACTCTCCAATTGGACAAAACAAAAATAATACACAAATCTTGCAGAAAATGCTGAAAAGAAATGTGTTGTCTTCACCTTCATGCCTTTTGGTGATCAGTTCATCTTCTGCTCACTTAACTATTCACAGTAACAGACATTTTCAGTAAGGGTGCCCAAACTTTTGCATGCCACTGTAGGGTTAGCATTCCATAGGAACATGGGTGGTTTTTAAGCGAGCATACACTGGAACAGGGTTAGCTGAATGGCACAGAAGAACACAAGGAGTTTTGAGCACACTTGGCCAGGGAGGAACTGTGCCCCGTTGTCTTGGTTCTCAGCACAGAAAGTCTTTAAGACTTGTGATCTCTTGGTTGGCCCAGCCACCTCCCTGTTAGTGTGTGGGTCACAGCCTGAGGTTAGGTTGACTGTGACTCCCAGCTTCTCTGTGAAATGGGTCCATACTTGGGATATGAATTGTGTCTTTGTCACGATGTCTACAGGTATGCCGAGGTATTGAAATTCAACCCCGATTCCAAAAAAGTTGGGACAAAGTACAAATTGTAAATAAAAACGGAATGCAATAATTTACAAATCTCAAAAACTGATATTGTATTCACAATAGAACATAGACAACATATCAAATGTCGAAAGTGAGACATTTTGAAATTTCATGCCAAATATTGGCTCATTTGAAATTTCATGACAGCAACACATCTCAAAAAAGTTGGGACAGGGGCAATAAGAGGCTGGAAAAGTTAAAGGTACAAAAAAGGAACAGCTGGAGGACCAAATTGTAACTCATTAGGTCAATTGGCAATAGGTCATTAATATGACTGGGTATAAAAAGAGCATCTTGGAGTGGCAGCGGCTCTCAGAAGTAAAGATGGGAAGAGGATCACCAATCCCCCTAATTCTGCTCCAACAAATAGTGGAGCAATATCAGAAAGGAGTTTGACAGTGTAAAATTGCAAAGAGTTTGAACATATCATCTACAGTGCATAATATCATCAAAAGATTCAGAGAATCTGGAAGAATCTCTGTGCGTAAGGGTCAAGGCCGGAAAACCATACTGGGTGCCCGTGATCTTCAGGCCCTTAGACGGCACTGCATCACATACAGGCATGCTTCTGTATTGGAAATCACAAAATGGGCTCAGGAATATTTCCAGAGAACATTATCTGTGAACACAATTCACTGTGCCATCCGCCGTTGCCAGCTAAAACTCTATAGTTCAAAGAAGAAGCTGTATCTAAACATGATCCAGAAGCGCAGATGTCTTCTCTGGGCCAAGGCTCATTTAAAATGGACTGTGGCAAAGTGGAAAACTGTTCTGTGGTCAGACAAATCAAAATTCGAAGTTCCTTATGGAAATCAGGGACGCTGTGTCATTCGGGCTAAAGAGGAGAAGGACAACCCAAGTTGTTATCAGCGCTCAGTTCAGAAGCCTGCATCTCTGATGGTATGGGGTTGCATTAGTGTGTGTGGCATGGGCAGCTTACACATCTGGAAAAACACCATCAATGCTGAAAGGTATACCCAGGTTCTAGAGCAACATATGCTCCCATCCAGACGACATCTCTTTCAGGGAAGACCTTGCATTTTCCAACATGACAATGCCAAACCACATACTGCATCAATTACAGCATCATGGCTGTGTAGAAGAAGGGTCCGGGTACTGAACTGGCCAGCCTGCAGTCCAGATCTTTCACCCATAGAAAACATTTGGCGCATCATAAAACGGAAGATACGACAAAAAAGACCTAAGACAGTTGAGCAACTAGAATCCTACATTAGACAAGAATGGGTTAACATTCTTATCCCTAAACTTGAGCAACTTGTCTCCTCAGTCCCCAGACGTTTACAGACTGTTGTAAAGAGAAAAGGGGATGTCTCACAGTGGTAAACATGGCCTTGTCCCAACTTTTTTGAGATGTGTTGTTATGAAATTTAAAATCACCTAATTTTTCTCTTTAAATGATACATTTTCTTAGTTTAAACATTTGATATGTCATCTATGTTCTATTCTGAATAAAAAATGGAATTTTGAAACTTCCACATCATTGCATTCCGTTTTTATTTACAATTTGTACTTTGTCCCAACTTTTTTGGAATCGGGGTTGTAGGTAAATGAACATGAGCTTGACAGTTTCAAAGGCAGTAGGCAAGCCGGGTAGTGGAATAAGGCTCAGGAATTTAGAGAACTGGTTAACAGTCACCATAATGACAGTGTAGGTCAGAGATTTGTGGAGGTCAGTGATAAAATTGACCATTAGTTGGGACCATAGTTGCTATGGTGTGGGTAACCCTCCAGGAAAGGTTCTTGGCACATGTTGATTAGATTAGATTAGATTAGATTAGATTAGATTAGATTAGATTAGATTAGATTAGATTAGATTAGATTAGATTAGATTCACTTTATTGATCCCACATCGGGGAAATTCACGTGTTACAGTAGCAAGAAAATGTCATACAGATAACAAAAAACTGAAATTAAAATTAGACAAACGAAAGATTAAATACAGAGGGCTATTTGCATTATCTACTGTGAAAAAGTATAGAAATATTGCCTTATTGAGAGGCTCAGAAAAAATTGCACATTACAGGTAGACTCTGTATAATATATATATATATGTATAAAAATAGTTTAAGACCTATATTATTGCACATAATAATTGCATTGATGAGAGATGGTAGTGGTGAAGTAGTGCAAATATAATGACAAACAGGTTATTGGTGCTACATTACAAGTTGTGGGTGTTATACAGTCTGACAGCAGTAGGTATGAATGACCTGCGGTATCTCTCCTTCTTACACTGTGGGTGTAGCAGTCTACTACTAAAAGAGCTGCTTAAGGCCCCCACAGCCTCATGTAGGGGGTGAGAGGGGTTATCCATGATTGATGTCAGCTTGGTTAGCATCCTCCTCTCACCCACCTCCTCAATGGAGTCCAGAGGACAGTCCAAGACTGAGCCAGCCCTTCTGACCAGTTTATTAAGTTTCTTCCTGTCCCTCTCTGAACTTCCACAGCCCCAGCAGACCACAGCGTAGAAAATCACTGATGCTACCACAGAGTCATAAAAAGTCCTAAGCAGTGTCCTGAACACACCAAAAGACCTCAGTCTTCTCAACAGGTGGAGACGACTTTGGCCCTTATTGTACAGGACATCTGTGTTGTTTGTCCAGTCCAGTTTGTTGTTGAGGTGAACACCCAGGTATTTGTACTCCTCCACGATCTCAATGTCCAAACCCTGGATGTTCACTGGTGCAATTTGAGGAGCACAACAAGATATGTTGATGGATATTGGTGAGCATTTTTGGCTATCAGTATTTGCTCTGCAGGAGTTTGCAGGGGTGCATTCTTTGGGTACCTGGGTGACTGGTTGCAGAAGTTGTCTGTGCCCAGGTGATTAGTGCAGTGTCCCTCAGAGTGACAGGCACAAACTTTTTTTTCCCTGCAGAGCAGTATAGTGGCCCTTGGTGTGCAAGGGAGGATGCGATCTCCCTGCCAATGTCCTCATCATAGTACCTACAAAGCATGATGACACTAGAATGAGCTCATCACTGTGTGCTTTTGGGGGTGCAGGGTACACACGTCACAAGGATTCAGAAAATTCAGTCACTTGGCTGTCTTGACGTACTCTAGGTTCTTGTGGTCAGTAAAGTTTATGAATGGGTGTCCAGTACCCTCCAGCCAGTGGTGCCAATCCTCTAATACCAGTTTAACTGCCTGCAGTTTATTACCTCCGCCAAGGAGGTTATGTTTTCGGTAGCGTTGGTTTGTTTGTTTGTTTGTTTGTTGGTTTGTCTGTTAGCAACGTTACGGAAAAAGTTATGAACAGATTGCTCTGAAATTTTTTCCAGAGGTGTGACTGGGCACAAGTAACAATCCATTAAATTTTGGCGGTGATCCAGATCACCGTCTGGATCCCGGATTTTTTTAAAGGATTCTTGGCGGAGGTCTGCGCTCTCCGAGTGCTTTTCTAGTGATTGCCAATGTTTTTGCTCAGCAGGCAAAAGTTTCTTAGAGAAAAAGGTCATCTTATGAAGCTTGGGTTTCTGTCCGAACCATAGAGACAACACAGACCCTGCTCCTGTTTCTGATTCACCCACTTCAACAATAAAAGGCTTAGTGGGATCCAGATGCTATAGGATGGGGCCTTTTTCAGTCTTTTGAAAGCCTTCTTGGCTGCTGGGTTCCACTTGAGTCATTAATGGAGTTTAAACTTTGAATGAAACTTTTGTAGAAATTTGCAAAACCAAGAAACCTATTTGATGGTGCTTGGCACCAGCCAGTTGGTGACAGCGGACACCTTACTTTGGTAACCTCCTCGGGACTGATGATGTATCTTAAGAAAGAGATCTTGGACAGGGGAAGCTTGCACTTCTCTGCTTTGACGTACAGATGGTGTTGGAGAAGGCATGTGAGAACCTGTTTGACATGGGCAACGCGGGACTCCTTGGAAGGTGAATAGGATCAGGATGTCATCGATGTAAATGATATAGTATGGTGATGATTGAGTCAAAATGTATGCAATCAGTAACCAGATGACTGTGAACTGTGAGAGTGCTGGTGACTGCTGGGAATAGTAGTCTATGCCAGCCATGTTATAGGCTGGAAGGTGTTCTGGGAAATGGAGTACATTACCAAATCTGGCATTGACTTTACATGTACCAGGTTTGCATGCTCAATAACATGTTCAAAATTAGTTTGCTGGTCAATGAAACCAGTCAGCTACTAAATCTCAAAATTTGACCCTGCAGTAAACTCCAAAATCATGACTACCCTTGCCAAAGTTATTGTAATTCCTACAAACAAATAATATAATATAATCATTTCAATTTATATAGCACTTTTCTCATACCCAAGGTCACGTTACAATTAGGGAAAAAAAAGTCCACCAAAAGGACGTCAGGATGTAATTCCAATGGTGTAGCTAGCACAGTCCCACCAAAAGGCGCATGAAGATAAGTCCCACACCACCTGCACAGCCGCCGCGACGACGCCAGACAACATTGTTCGGAACACCGTACCATGGATCCACAAAGCAAGCACAGAAGCACCGCCACGCAGAGCGCTAGTATGTCCCAAACCACCTGCACAGCCACTGCGATGCCACTGAGCAACATCGCTCGGAACACCACACCAAGCACAAAAGCACCTGCACAGAGCGCTAGACAACCATGATGTTAAAAGAGCAACGAACTCACTGCAGTCCATAGCAAGGAGCACAGGCATCACCCATAGCAGACCAAGGCCTGGAGGGAACTGACGCCTAAAACTGGGTCCGGAGCTACACCACAGCCGACGGACAAAACACTCAAACAAACATCAAACTACACAAACACAAAAAAGAAAAACAAAAGGGAAAATAAAATAAAAAGCTCCAGTGAGAAGCGGCAGCCAGAATGCGCACAGCGTACTCTCAACCGGAAACGGAAATGAATAAATATATATATATATATATATATATATATAATGGCGCAGTATTAAAGCCACACAGCTTCCATTAACAGTTCTTTAATGAACATCATGAAATGATATTGTCATAGCAATCTGAATACAGGGTTATACCTTTGTAAACGAGTAAGCCAGCTCACTAATGCATATGCAGAGAGGGATGGAGTTAGACAAAAATTCAGGCTGGGAAATTCTCTCCCCACACACCGACAGCCTACTATAATGTACACTTCCCGACCAATTTACTAGAAACCCTTGTACATCTTCTCAATCATGGAAATATCTAATCAGCCTATCATAAGCCAGCAGAACAGTAAATAAAACCATGCTGACACAGTTCAAGAGCTTCAATTAATATTTCCATCAAGAACCAGAATTGGGGAAGAAGTGATCACAGTGACTTTGACCATGGCATGATTGTTCATGCCAGATGGGCTGGTTTGAGGATTTTAGAAAATGTTGACCTTTATGATTTTTCACACACAACAGTCTCTAGAGGTTACAAAGGATGGTGTGGGAAAACAAACAACAAGACACCTAGTGAATGGCAGTACTGCGTGTGGAAACATCTTGTTAAAGATCGAAGTCAGAGGAGAATGATCAAACTGGTTTAAGCTGACAGAAAGACGATGGTAACTCAACCTCTCTTTACAGCCATGGTGAGCAGTAGAGAATCTCAGAATACACAGTTTTACCCAGTTTTAGAATGGGTTTCCAAATAATTTGAAAAATATCATGAAATTGATAGCATTAGTTCCTTTTGTGGTGTAGTTCTAATATTTTGAATAAAGTACTGCTATTCTACACCAATAAATAAATAGCTCCCCCATAACATCAATACAGAAGTATCATAGCATTTCTACATCAAAAATTATATAAATATACCAAGTCTCATCTTAGCATATGTACTTTTTGAGCTATTAAGGGAAAAAAGTGTTTCAAAAAAAAAAAGGGGGGGGGGGGGGGTTGTGGCACATCATGAAGTGTGTCTGGACCAAATTTCAAAATGCCCACTCTTTTGTAACAACTGAGTTATAACAAGTTGACTAACACAATTTGGCTTTTTTTTCGTTCTCATGCATGTAGAAAAAATGCATGAAGAAAAATCTGAGACAGGATGATGGAAAAGCCTCTGCCAGTGGGTTATTTGATCTGGAATCACCCTGAAATAAAATATAACTGAAGAAACAAGTAGCTATATATTGTAGGAGGGGTAAGTAATTTATAACGGCGACTACGAATGTGGGCATAATTCTCTCTAAATGCTGGAAATCTCTGAACTGTACACTTGCACATTATACAACTGTCTGCATTACTCTATCTCTCTCTCCCCATCATTAAACATGACTTGTTAAGTAAGCTATACCCAAGCATTGTGAAATTAGACTGTATATTTTATTTTCACTGAAATTCCTGACTTAATTACTATCCAAACCCCCCCCCCCTTTTCTTTTTTTCAGCTTCTATCTGCTTCCCCTGGCCCTGTACCCATTCTGCAGTCCTGCGTGTCAGGACTTCAAGTTTAAATGCATGAATGCGAGCTGAAATGGGCCTTTGTGCTGTCTGGGGACATTGTATAGCAGTAAGTCTGGGCCTTTTGCCTGCTGATGCCTTTCCCATGCAAACACACACACAAAAAAAACTTGGCCATCCGTTTCAACGCTGCATGCGGGACAGTGAGAAGTTTGCCCAGTGGGTTATGGAAAATGCTTTCATCTCTGTATATGTGAAAATATGGCCAGCTTTCAAAACAAGCACTGTGTGCCCATCAGATTGCAGTGTTCTAAGCTGTATGTGGTGTCATGTGTCATGAAAATATGCATAAGCTCTAGTGTAGTTGTAAATTCTATTATTTGGTAAATAGTGACAAATCATATAACCATCTAATAGATATGGCAGTGAATTTGAAGTCAATACATACACAGGGCGTTCGTAAGGGGAATTCTGGAGAGTTAGGCTTTCTTCCATGGCACATGGAGAGCTCAACCGCAAAAAAGCTCACTCATTTCCACAGCAGTCATAACTTATTTACTCTGCTGTGGCTTATATTCAAAGTTAAATGTCAAAAGCATATGTTTGTTCATAATATGATTCACTTCTGGTAATTTAATCAAATAAATTCTTCGTTAAATCGGCTAATTTAGAGTCCATATAGAGCTTGTGAGAACACGTTATTCTCTGTGTCCTGAAGGACCCCAACACAGCAAAGTTTAGTGTTTTCCCTTCTCCCACACACTGATTCCACTCATCAGCTAATTACGGAGTCCTCTGGGAGCAGAGAAAAACAATCAGCCTGATCGTGAGTAATGTTCCCGCAGCCCACCAAAAGCAAGACTCAACCAACTGTTTGGGCCACATAGAGAGCTCACTGACTCAGCACAACTGACTTTGCAGGTGGGTGAACAGAAGGCTCACAGGAAACGTTGACTGATACCCAAGTCGGTGTGTGAAATGTTGCTGAATGGCATTTCTCTGCCCTTTTCCTTAACTCATGTGGATGATAGGAATAGATTTAGGAATGCTGTTGAGTAACAGAGCAGAGGGAAGGAAAGACTCTAAGAGAGGGTTTTATTCAGACTGTAACAGCTGGACATGACCTCTACACATCCTACTCCAAGGTCATGACCTTCAAAGTGATCAGGGAACAGATGCGATTTTTTTTTTGCAGGGGACCAGAGGCTCTTGCAGGAAACAGGTGAAAGTTAAGTTAAATGATAAGCACACATGCAAGGACGGATTAGATACTAGTCATCTGGGAACATGCCCAGGGGCCCTCAAAAAGCGTAGATTTGAAGTGAATGATTGGGCCAATACACACACAACAAAATACACATTGTCTACTTTCACATACCCATAATGCTTTGCGCCTTGGGGGGTAACCAGGCACTATGTTTGTTTACTAAATCAGATAACCTCAGTCATTTCTTCAAATTCACATGGGGAAAAATTACTTTTCCTGATTTAAAAGTTTTATAGAATACCTAAAGAAGCTAAGCGTCGAAAAGCGTGCTTAAACAGAATTCGCTGTCAAAATTTTACACTGACAGACAACATGCGACTGTGTCCTGCACACTTCAATGGTGGAGTAAAGTCTGATGATCCAAGTCACGAAGCCTCGAACCCTTCTGTCTTTGTGTTTCATCATAAAAAGTACAAAAACTGAAAAACAAGGACAAGACAAAGAACTGAAAAGGATGACTTTATTGAAGGATCGACTCCCAAAACAAAGCACAAATGATGCATTGTAAGTAAACTTACATGTACTTTATTTATTTTTTTATTTTATTGGTTTATTTGATAGGGACATTACATCTTAATGAACATTAGTATAAATACATAGTGTAAAGACGCCGTAGTTAGCATAACTGCTAATTATTTATCCATTGTCCCTAGGCAGGTGACAAAAAATAGCCTATCTACAGACACACAACTAAACATTTACTAAAAACAATAGTGTTTATGTAGGTAGATCGAACGTAGTATTTGACCCTGTAGCCCAACAGCTTCCTCTAACAGCCCAAAGATTGTCATAATCTGGTAGCATATGAGCTCTCGGAAAATCAGACTGAAGGAAATCAAAAATCAACTTAAACTTAAAAAATACACTTGACAATTCTGCTGTGTTTACAATACTTACTCGACTGAGTGAATTCCTTGCTTGGGTTCTCATGCACAAAGTGTTTTGTATTTTCTTATGGCTTTCTCGTCGTTAACAGCACCCAACAAAAACGATTTCACTGTGGATTCTTCTAGGATCAGTGTCGATCCATTAAAGCTCTTCTGATAATCTTTTACCTTCTGCAGGTAAGTAATTGTTGGAACACCCATGTTGACGGATGAAGAAGGCTGCTGATGATCATCTGAAGTAGAGATGTTCAAAGCGTTCAATACGATTGTAGAATTATACCAGGTGGGTGGAGCACAGAAGCACGGCAGGCCATAACTGAGTTCTCAGTAACTCTTTATTTTAGCTTTTCAGCTTTTATATTCACTCTCTCTCTCTCTCTCTCTCTCTCTCTCTCTCTCTCTCTATATATATATATATATATATATATATATATATATATACACACACACACACACACACACACACACACACACACGTGTGTTCTGGTCGGGAGAGCTCCCTTCCTCTGCGCTCCCTCTCCTCTTATAGGGCGCGGTCACTGGGGAAGACACACAAACACAGGTTAATTCCCGTCAGGTGCAGTGATTCTGCCACTTACCTTCCCTGACTCCGCCCTCCCTTCACAGACTGACACTTGACCACACCCCCGCTGCCACATACCCCCACCCCCCGACTCAGGCTAGGCAGCCGTCCGGCCTGCAGCCGACTCCCCCTCCCCCCCCCCCCTTGACGGGAGAGAAAGTCCGCCACGACCATCTGCGCCCCCGGCCTGTGGACCACCTCGAACTTAAACGGCTGGAGCGCCAGATACCAACGGGTGATCCGCGCATTGGCATCCTTCATGTGGTGGAGCCACTGCAAGGGCGCATGGTCCGACCAGAGGGTGAAAGGACGCCCCAGCAGGTAGTAGCGGAGGGCAAGGACCACCCACTTGATGGCAAGGCATTCCTTCTCTATGGTGCTGTACCTGCCCTCACGCACCGACAGCTTGTGGCTGATGTACAGCACTGGACAGTCCTCCCCCTCCATCTCCTGGGACAAAACAGCCCCCAGCCCTCTGTCCGATGCATCTGTCTGCAAAACAAAGGGGAGAGAAAAGTCAGGGGAGTGTAATAGTGGCCCCCCACATGGTGCAGCCTTTACCTCAGAGAAAGCCCGCTGGCATTGCTCCGTCCACTGGACCGGATCTGGTGCCCCCTTTTTAGTGAGATCAGTCAGCGGGCTGGTGACATCCGAATAATTAGGTATAAACCTACGATAGTAGCCAGCCAGCCCCAGGAACTATCTCACCCCCTTTTTTGGTCTTGGGCCTTGGACAGGCCGCAATCGCTGCTGTCTTATTGATTTGGGGACGCACTTGTTGAACTTGGTCTGGCTAACGGGGCAATGGTAACAACCTGCCTTGGGATGCAGCAAGGCAGTAGGCTCCCCAGTGGAAGATCTCAGCTGGAGACAACGGTGGGGGGCACGAGACGCTGGGCGGATGAACTGTTTGCTAAGTCAACGGCCAGGGCCAATTAGTTCAGTGAGGTAACTACTGCTATATGCAGGTGTGGCGAGCCGCACATCATCGGTCAAATCTGAAGCCAATTGAAAAAGTCATGACAAAGTCAAAAAATTGCTCCAAGGTTAAAGCCCTTGATTCAAGGGCTCTCACACAGTCAGACATTGCTGCTATAGCATCGAATGACAATTCGTGCCCAAACTCTACAGAAAGTCCAAATTCCGATCGTCTGAAGCTGAAAGAGGGCCTATCACGACCAACCAATCTGTTTGTAGTGTCTACATTAAACTGTAGAACGCTTCGCTCTTTATCATCTCGTGTTGAGCTAGATAAGCTCATGAATGACTATAACATTGTAGTCACCTGTATCCAAGAACATCGCCAAGTGCACGCTGATTCAGAACCAGAAATTATCGCTTGTAGCCTCGGGAAAAGCACACTGTTCACTGCATCTGCTACAAGAAACGAATGTGGTGCCTCAATCAGAGGCGTAGGCTTCTGCATTCAATCGAATCTGTTACCACTACTTACGTCAGTTAAGAAATACAGCGACTGTTTGATAGTTGCTACATTCAAAGGCAACCCCAAGACAGTGATTGTATCCTGTTACGCACCACATAGCGGTCTTTCTGATTAAATTGCTGATGATTTCTACTCATGCCTGAACAAAGTGGTAACAAATGTACCACAACAAGCAATGTTGCTCGTATGTGGAGACTTCAACGCCCAGTTGAGAAACAGATTCTCATTGCACAAGATCACCAACCGAAACGGCCAACTACTTTTGGATTTTACACAACAGCACAACCTTATTATTGGTAACCAGTCATTTTGTAAGCCCACTCGTAAACTCTGGACCTACCGTTCACCCAAGGGCTCTCTCTCACAAATAGACTTTTGTTTGTACCGGAAGCGCTGGCGCAATAGTGTCCACGATTGTCAAGCTTACTTAACATCAAACCCTATCGGAAGTGACCATCGCATTGTTTCAACTTCTGTTAAACTTAGCCTGCATACCACAAAAGCTGCTAGGAAGAAGAAGTTATATTGGACCTCAGTGATGACTGACTCCCATCTTGCTTCTAAGATCGACACCAGCGTAGTAACACAATTCAACCACCTTCCTGAAGAAGAACAAAGTTACTCATCTTTTATTAAGATTCCAAATGAAGTTGGTGCGGAGCATCTTCCACCAAAGCCTCGCCCTCCAAGACCTGTTAGTGTCCACCCTTCGGTAGTGGCAGCTCGCCAAGCCACTCTGCATACCTCAACAGGTCAAATTCAATCTGCTCAGAATCATCTTCGTAGGACATTTGACCACCACAAAGATAAGCGTATTAATGAAATCCTCAGTACCTTCGAACCTGCAGCAGCTGCCTCAGCTATCAAGTCTGCCTGGGAGCTCGTGAAGAAACTTTCCGGTAAAAAGTCAAGTAATCCCATTTGTATTGAAGGAGATGATCGCTTGCACATCTGGGAAAATCACTTTGAAAATTTGCTCAACGTAGATCAAGCTAGTGTAAATACTGATCAACCAGTTGAGAAAGTCTTCGATCTGTTCCAAGAAATACCAACTGGTGAATTATCACAGGCAGAAATTGACGCTTCTATGAAGGCAATGAAAAACGGTAAAGCTCCTGGACTTGACGGTCTCCCACTAGAGTTTTGGAAAATGCCAAAGGTGAAGAAACAACTCAATAAGTTCTGCAATCAGACTTACTTTGGCAACCGTCCTGAGGAATGGGGTCTTTCTGGCCTAGTTCCAGTCTCCAAAAAAGGAGACCTTAGACTGCCATACAATTACAGAGGCATCGCACTGTCACAGATTGCGTCAAAAGTCTATAACCGATGCCTCCTGAATCGAATCCGGCCAGTTATCGACAATGTCCTCAGGAATAACCAAAACGGATTCAGACAAGGAAGGTCCACTACCTCACACATTCTTGCCCTCCGCCGTATTATAGAAGAGCTGAAGAACTTTAGCAAGGAAGCAATCATAGTTTTTATAGATTTTCGAAAAGCATTCGACTCAATAAACAGAGAGAAAATGCTGCAAATATTGATTGCTTACGGCATCCCAGAAGAAGTGGTTGAAGGAATAAGGGTCATGTATAACAACACCTCTGCTCAAGTTATCACCCCAGACGGAATGACTGACTGCTTTCTTATCAATGCCAGTGTACTACAAGGTGATCCACTTGCATCCTTTTTATTCATTATCTGTCTTGATTATGCCCTGCGAACTGCAATCCGAGACACTGATGGACTCACGTTGTACAGACGTCGTAGTAGACGATACCCAGCACAGACTCTACCAGATCTAGATTATGCTGATGATATCGCCCTCTTGGATGACATTATTATTTATAGTAATGACTGGCCGCGGCACCTAGAACACCTGAGGGCCGTGTTGCAGAAGCTCAAGACCTGCTTCGATGTGTAGAAGACGCATGCAAAGCTATCGGCCTACACTTGAATGCCTCCAAAACCAAATACAACCCCCTTTCCAAAAAAGTTGGGACAAAGTACAAATTGTAAATAAAAACAGAATGCAATAATTTACAAATCTCAAAAACTGATATTGTATTCACAATAGAACATAGACAACATATCAAATGTCAAAAGTGAGACATTTTGAAATTTCATGCCAAATATTGGCTCATTTGAAATTTTATGACAGCAACACATCTCAAAAAAGTTGGGACAGGAGCAATAAGAGGCTGGAAAAGTTAAAGGTACAAAAAAGGAACAGCTGGAGAACCCAATTGCAACTCATTAGGTCAATTGGCAATAGGTCATTAATATGACTGGGTATAAAAAGAGCATCTTGGAGTGGCAGCAGCTCTCAGAAGTAAAGATGGGAAGAGGATGACCAATCCCCCTAATTCTGCGCTGACAAATAGTGGAGCAATATCAGAAAGGAGTTCGACAGTGTAAAATTGCAAAGAGTTTGAACATATCATCTACAGTGCATAATATCATCAAAAGATTCAGAGAATCTGGAAGAATCTCTGTGCGTAAGGGTCAAGGCCGGAAAACCATACTGGGTGCCCGTGATCTTCAGGCCCTTAGATGGCACTGCATCACATACAGGCATGCTTCTGTATTGGAAATCACAAAATGGGCTCAGGAATATTTCCAGAGAACATTATCTGTGAACACAATTCACCGTGCCATCCACTGTTGCCAGCTAAAACTCTATAGTTCAAAGAAGAAGCCGTATCTAAACACGATCCAGAAGCGCAGACGTCTTCTCTGGGCCAAGGCTCATTTAAAATGGACTGTGGCAAAGTGGAAAACTGTTCTGTGGTCAGACGAATCAAAATTTGAAATTCTTTATGGAAATCGGGGACGCCATGTCATTCGGACTAAAGAGGAGAAGGACGACCCAAGTTGTTATCAGCGCTCAGTTCAGAAGCCTGCATCTCTGATGGTATGGGGTTGCATTAGTGCATGTGGCATGGGCAGCTTACACATCTGGAAAGACACCATCAATGCTGAAAGGTATATCCAGGTTCTAGAGCAACATATGCTCCCATCCAGACGACGTCTCTTTCAGGGAAGACCTTGCATTTTCCAACATGACAATGCCAAACCACATATTGCATCAATTACAGCATCATGGCTGCGTAGAAGAAGGGTCCGGGTACTGAACTGGCCAGCCTGCAGTCCAGATCTTTCACCCATAGAAAACATTTGGTGCATCATAAAACGGAAGATATGACAAAAAAGACCTAAGACAGTTGAGCAACTAGAATCCTACATTAGACAAGAATGGGTTAACATTCCTATCCCTAAACTTAAGCAACTTGTCTCCTCAGTCCCCAGACGTTTACAGACTGTTGTAAAGAGAAAAGGGGATGTCTCACAGTGGTAAACATGGCCTTGTCCCAACTTTTTTGAGATGTGTTGTTGTCATGAAATTTAAAATCACCTAATTTTTCTCTTTAAATGATACATTTTCTCAGTTTAAACATTTGATATGTCATCTATGTTCTATTCTGAATAAAATATGGAATTTTGAAACTTCCACATCATTGCATTCTGTTTTTATTTACTATTTGTACTTTGTCCCAACTTTTTTGGAATCGGGGTTGTACATGCATCTGAACCCTACATCCCAACAGGGTGTATCTGCATCTGATGGTTCCAACATTGAACATGTTCAAGATTTTAAATATCTTGGAGGGTATACAGACTGCGACCATGATATTGAGTCAAGAATCTGTCAAGCTTGGGGCGCCCTACACTCTTTAACGAGAGTCTGGAAAGCTCCAATCAAAAAGTCTACCAAGACAAAGGTCTTCAAAGCTTGTGTAGAGTCCATACTTGTCTATGGCTCTGAGTCGTGGGCATTAAACAAAGTCAGGAATGTAAAGTTGGATGGAACATACACAAAGATGCTGCGCGCCATCTACAAGGTATCATGGAGGGATCATATCCTGAACACACAATTGTATGGCCCACTTCCAGCTCTATCTCAAGTAATTCGAAAGAGGAGGCTTGCCCTAGCTGGCCGTGTGACCCAAGGAAAGGAACCAGCCAGCAAGTTACTGATGTGGCAACCAGAAGGAAAAAGAAGAGTTGGTTGTCCTCGAACTACCCTCAAACAGATCATTGAAGATGATACTCAGCTTTACTCAGATGATCTCATCAATGCAATGCATGACAGAGAATTTTGGAGGAAGATCTTTGTTCTGGCTTCACCGGAGTTCAAGGACAACGGATGACTCATGAATGGACGCACTTGCCCAAGTGGAAGCCCAGATACCGTACTTCCACCCGCCCAATCGCACACTTCTTCGGGTTGGCTGTGAGCCCCGCTCGCCTCAGTGACCTAAGGACGGCCCTCAGGTGTTCTAGGTGCTGCGGCCAGTCATTACTATAAATAATAATGTCATCCAGGTATGTAGCCACATAGGTGGCGTGGGTGGGGGTGGAGGACCCTATCCATAAGCCGCTGGAATGTAGCGGGTGCCCCAAACAGCCCAAAAGGAAGTGTGACGAACTGGTGTAAGCCAAACGGTGTGGAAAAGGCTGTTTTTCCTTGGGATAGCGGAGTCAAGGGGATCTGCCAATATCCCTTTGTCAAATCCAGTGTCGAATAAAAGCGAGCTGTGCCTAGTCGATTGAGCAACTCATCAATACGAGGCATTGGGTACATCTCAAATTTAGACACCACGTTGACATTTCTATAGTCCACACAGAACCGGACCGACCTGTCAGCCTTGGGAACCAAGACCACCGGACTGCTCCAGTACTGTGGGACTCCTCGACGATGCCCATTTCGAGCATGGCCTCAAGTTCTTCCCGAACCACCTTTTTCTTGTGTTCGGGCAGTCTGTAAGGGCGGCTGCGCACTACCACCCCCGGGGGTGTCTCAATGTGGTGTTCTATGAGGTGGGTGCAGCCGGGCAGGGGCGAGAACATGTCAGAAAATTCTGTTTGCAACAGGGCTACCTCCGTGAGCTGGGTCAGGGAGAGGTGGTCTCCACAGGGGACTGGAGTGGTAGGCAATGTCAATTTTCCCTTTTGAACCTCCGGCCCCAGCTCCGCCTTCTCTGGAACCACTGACACCAACGCCACAGGGACCTCCTTGTTCCAAAGTTTTAACAGATTTAGGTGGTAAATCTGTAACACCCCACCCCTGTCGGTTCACCTCACCTCATAGTCGACGTCCCTGACTCACCGTGTGACCTCAAAGGGTCCTTGCCACCTGGCGATTAATTTAGAGCTCGCCGTGGGCAACAGCACGAGTACTTTATCTCCCTAAGGCGTGTGCCCCTGTCGTACAGACGGACTTGACGCTCTTGGGCCTGCCACAAATTCTCCTGGGTTAAGTGCGTGAGGGTGTGGAATTTGGCCCGCAGGTCAATAATGTACTGAATTTCATTTTTACTTGTTGAAGGTCCCTCCTCCCAATTTTCCCGCAGCACATCTAGAATGCCATGCGGCTTACGCCCATATAATAATTAGAATGGGGAGAACCCCATGGAGGCTTGTGGGACCTCTCGCACTGCAAATAACAGGGGCTCGAGCCATTTATCCCAGTTGCATGCATCCTCGCTTACAAATTTTTTAATTATGATTTTGAGGGTGCGGTTGAACTGTTCGACTAAGCCATCCGTTTGTGGGTGATAAACGCTGGTGCAGATAGGCTTAATTCCCAGTAACCCATAGAGTTCGCGCAGTGTGCATGACATAAACGAAGTGCCTTGATCAGTCAGAATCTCTTTGGGGATTCCGACTCAGGAGATGACACGGAAGAGCGCTTCTGCAATACTACGTGCTGAGATATTGCGAAGAGGCACTGCTTCTGGATATCGCATTGCATAGTCCACCAGAACTAAAATAAAGCGATACCCTCGTGTTAACTGATCTAATGGCCCGATGAGATCCATCCCAATTCTTTCGAACGGGGTCTCAATTAATGGCAGAGGGCGCAAAGGCTCTTTTGGAATGACCGCTGGATTGCATTCGCGGCATGCCGTACACCACCTACAGACATCGCCGCAAATCCCTGGCCAATAGAACCGGGCCATTATTCGGGCTAGTGTCTTATCCTGCCCCAAGTGTCCAGCCATGGGATTAAAGTGAGCCACCTGGAATATAGATTCCCGGCGGCTCTTTGGGATTAAAAGCTGTGTGATCTGCTCCTTCGTCTGAGTGTCCTGCGCCACTCGGTAAAATCTATCCTTAAAAATGGAGAAATAAGGGAAGGACGGGGTGGCGTTTGGCTGGAGCGTTTGACCATCAATTACTCTAACTTGATCAAACGCATGCCGCAGAGTCTCGTCTCGCGACTGCTCTAACGGGAAATCTGCGAGGGATTCCCCGAGAGTGGGAGGAGGAGCCTGGTGCTCCTCACTCTGACGTGGTGATAACGTAGATGGCTCTGTGACAGCTGCTCCCGCCAAAGCCACACTGGGACCTCCCCCCGCTAAATTATGGCAGGCCCCACTCTTCACTAAATGTGTCATTAATTCCCCGAATCCCGGCCAATCAGTCCCCAAAATTATTGAGTGGGTGAGGCGAGGATTAACCGCCGCCTGTACTCTAAATTTCTCCCCTCGAAATAGAATGTGGACTGACACTAAAGGGTAGTTGTGAACATCCCCGTGCACACACAGCACCTTCACCAATTGTGCTCTCCCCAATGCCTCGTCTTGCACCAGGCTTTGGTGGATTGAGGTCTGATTACAGCTGGAGTCCACCAAAGCCTGATACGTATCCCCTTGGATACTCACCGGTATGCGATACGCTCCGGCCCGATCGAGGGCGGTCCCTGGCGCGTCGGGGATCCAGACCACCGTGCCCACCTCCATCGCCAAGCACTGATGCTGGAGGTGCCCTGGCTCCCCACAGCGCCAGCAAACCGGCCCGGGCTCTCTCTCTGCACCGGTGTTCTGGAGATCACTCACCTGAGGGGGGGAAGACACAGACACGGAAGTAGGAACCGGTAGGACACCACGGGTGCGGCGGGCTGGCTGGGGTGGAGCTGGCCCCCGCCTCCGCGGTGGGGGAATGGGGCGAGGACGAGGAACAGAAGGGGGGAGAGAGAAAGGGGGGAGGGGAGAAGGGGAGACACGCTGTCCTGCCATCGGAACAGCCGCTATATGGTCCTCCACCAGCTCGATGGTCTGATCCAGCGACGCCGGGCGATGGCACTGGACCCACTCCGCGGTTCCTTCCGGAAGTCGAGCGACGAATTGCTCCAGCGCCACCAGATCGATGATTCCCTCAGCATCGCGGTTGTCGGCCCTCAGCCACCGCCGGCAAGCGTCCCGGAGTTGCTGGCCGAACGCGAACGGCCAGCTGACCTCCTCCAGGCGCAGCGCACGGAAGCACTGCCGCTGCTGCTCCAGGGTGCGACCCACGCGCTGGAGGACAGCCCTGCAGAGATCCGCGTAGACCAGCCGGCTGTCGGCGGGGAGCTGTAGTGCAGTCAGCTGCGCCTTGCCCGTTAGCAGGAGGAGGAGGTGTGCCGCATGCTGTTCCACTGGCCAACCCAACGCCTCGGCTGCCTGCTCGAAAAGAGCGAGGAAGGCTTCAGGGTCGTCCTGTGGACCCATCTTCGTTAGGGTGAGGTGGGGCGGGTCCGCGGCGGTGGTGATCGGGGCCCCCGCCAACGCGAGCAGGTGCTGGAACGCCTGGCAATCTTCCTGTTGCTCCAGCACCAGGGCTTCAAAGCGCTGTCCTTGTTCCTTCCGGAGGGCGATCAGGGCCTGGTGCTGGCTCTGTTGGGCCGTGGCGAGGGCATGGACCAGGTCCTGAAAGGGGGAGGACTCCATGTGGCCGCTCCCTTCTGCACTATCCCTGGTTTTGGCACCACTGTAGAATTATACCAGGTGGGTGGAGCACAGAAGCATGGCAGGCCAGAACTGAGTTCTCAATAACTCTTTATTTTAGCTTTTCAGCTTTTATATTCACTCATACACACACATGTGTTCTGGTTGGGAGAGCCCCCTTCCTCTGTGCTCCCTCTCCTCTTATAGGGCGTGGTCACTGGGGAAGACACACAAACACAGGTTAATTCCCATCAGGTGTAGTGATTTCACCTTCCCTGACTCCGCCCTCCCTTCACAGACCGACGCTTGACCACGCCCCCGCTGCCACAATGATATTTACAAGCGCTTTTTTATTGATTGATTTCTCGAAGTCCACAGAAAAGGCTTTGCAGATTTCTTTAAGCTTTGGTTTAGTTAGTTTTGACACTTCTTTGAAGGTTTTAGGGAGATTTAAATTTGAAAGATTACTGTCCGTGTGCGACGCCATGTTGTTTTAATTTGTTTATATTTTGGTTACCCCCCCAAGGTGCAAAGCATTATGGGTAATGTGTAAAGTAGTCAGTGCTGCATTCACTTTCCTTGTAAGTGCTCATTTACAGGTCATAATAACGTATTTTTGATCAGGGGAAAAAAAGTATGAACTCCTCCATGTTTTTCTTTTGTTAACAACTAGCCATGCACGTAACTGGGGTGAGAGATGTAGCTTTTTCTCCCCAAACAGTGAACTGTATAGTCATTGTTAGAATTAAGAAACATATATGTTTGTATGTTGGTTGATCTGAAGTGAATATTTGTATATACAGCACAACTCGTATAAAGATAAGAACTACTGCTTTGTTTACTTTCGATGCTGTGTGCAGCAACGCTGATTTGATATCACTCAACAGAATGGGAAGGAACTCATAGTTAAGAAGTCTACCCGAAGTTAAGCAGGAATTTTAAGTTGAGGGGGAGGGGGTTTTTTTTACCTCCGCCAAGGAGGTTATGTTTTCGGTAGTGTTTGTTTGTTTGTTTGTTGGTTAGTTGGTTGGTCTGTTAGCAACATTACGGAAAAAATTATGAACGGATTGCTCTGAAATTTTTTCCAGAGGTGTGACTGGGCACAAGTAACAATCCATTAAATTTTGGCGGCGATCCGGATCACCTTCTGGATCCTGGAATTTTTTTAAGGATTCTTGGCGGAGGTCTGCGCTCTCTGAGTGCTTTTCTAGTTTCTTTTTTTTTCTTTTCCTGGTTAGAGGTTGGAAATTACAGGTTGCAGCCTTGAGTCAAATGCAGAAACAGAATGAATACCTGCACATCACTGAGACTACTCAAATACTCATAATGGATATGTAATATGGTAATGTACGCAGGGTATTTTTTTTGCATGTGTAGGGTTGCGGGGCAGGTGATTGGGGTTTCATGCATTGGTTCATGCTTTGTGCAGTGGGGAGGGGGCCCTGTTTAGGTTCCTGCCCAGGGCCCCAGTATTACGTAATCCATCCTGGAATATGTGTATATTGAACTTGTTACCGCAGTGTTATTACCTCGCCTGGGACAGAGTCCACCAGGAGGCGAGGTATTGTTTTCAGTCAGGTTTCTTTGTTTGTCTGTTTGTTTGTTTTTGTTTGTTTGTTTGTAAACTATGTGATGAGAAAACGGCTGGACCAACCTTCATGAAACTTTCAGGATAGATGGGCATTGGTCTCAAATAGAACCTCCAACATTTTGGGTTTCATCCGGTCAAGGTTTTTGTGGCTACCGCTTCATATAGAGGCAGTAGCCACTATGTCCTCGTGCTGTAAGAATGTAAGCATGCAACAATCGTGCAGTATGGTGTGAGAGCAGTATGGTGTGTTCTGATTGGCTGAGAGCAGCAGAGAACCAGAATCAGAACCAGAATCGGAAACCTCACTACCAGGCGAGGGTTTTTTTGAGAGTCTCCAGTGTTAGTGCTTTTGTCATTTTAAAGTCTTCAGGAGAGGAGTTTTCACTTTGCTTTCTCAGTAACATGATAAGCTGTGTTTTGTTGTCTTATTAACTTCAAGAGAGCAAAAAGGAAAGGCTAGTTAGGGGAACAACTGTATGTGTGCTATAAAATAAATGATAACAGGAACTAACTTGTTTTTAGATATTACCCAAGAATAAATGCAACTATAAGCAGTTACATGTTAATAAATTTAAACATTTTAAAACCATTGGCAAATTGTTGTGCAATAAGAGGAATAAAATATTCTGGGAAAACAAAATTCACATCATGTTTTATTCCTGTCTTAATGGTTTCCTGTACTGTTTAGTTACTGGAGCAGAGTCAGGAGTGTTATCGCACTAAAAAAGTGCAAAAGACAGAACAGAATTTGGAAACACAGACCTAATTTGTCGATCTAGTAAAATGTTTTGCAGAGATCATCTTTGCATTCTACTTTAGATGTGGAAACATTGTGGTCTGTCTGTCGCTGACCTCAAGACCAGCTGTCTGTTGTTGACCCACAGACCATAAATTAAAAACCAAGAGGTCATAGGGTTGATCCCAGCTGATAGCATCATCCCCTTGCAAAAAGGCTTTGAACTACTAAAGTACATTAAGCCTGTGTTGCTTTATGTACTACATTTATTATCTTCAACACATGCAAAATCATTAGTTCAGTTTAAGAGGAGCTGTCAGTATGAGCAATTATCAACTGTGTTAATAAATATTGCTCTCTTGGTTTATGTAGGTTATTTTTTTCCAATTGCTTTTATTATTTTGGCATGCTTTTTTTCTCTTTCTTATTCTGCAGTCAGAATTAGACAGTAAGGCAGAATACATGTCCTGTCATTTAGCTGTTAACTAATGCTGAAAACCAAACAAAGGCTGAAGTTCTGTCTGTCTGACAGGAAGCAAGGTCAAAATAGTTGTGGCAAGAACAGAAAGAGCTGCAGCTAATTAGTAACTGATCACATTGTGCATGCAAATTGGCAATACACACCCACACACAAATGCAGATACTAGACAATTTGATAAATAGGCCTAAAGTTGTAGCAGTAAAGGGACAGAAATACTGCAGAAGCTGTCCATATGAGTAAATTCAACTCACTGACTTACTGGAAAGATGTTGGACTTCTACAGTTTAACAAAAATGATTTAGCTGAACTGTGGCTCCCTCTGTTGATGGGCACTATTTGTGCATATGTGCACACACACACACACACACACATTTTATATATATATATATATATATATATATATATATATATATATATATATATATATATATATATGAAGGAAGACACCTATGTGACGCTGATAACATGCCAGCTTGTTATGAAGCTATAAAAAAAATCTTTATGATACAGGCTTTATGTGTTCAGGATACAGGCAGTTGCTACAGTTTTTCTCTTATTAACATTAAAAGAAGAGGCTAGTGAAAGTAGGAAAAAAAAGAAGCCTTTATTTGTCACAGTGAAATTCCTCTCTGCATTTAACCCATCTGAAGCAGTGAACACACACATACCCTGAGCAGTGGGCAGCTACGCTACAGCCCCCGGGGAGCAGTTGGGGGTTTGGTGCCTTGTTGAAGGGCACTTCAGCCATGATACAGAGGGAAGGGAAAATGCTGTTCATTCACTCAACTCCCCTCACATTTTTCCTGCTGATCCCAGGAATTGAACCAGCAACCTTTTGGGCCCAAGGCTGCTCCTCTAACATTCAGGCCATGGCTGTCCCCAGAATGACTGTTTATAGCTGTTTATCACTGTTTTATCCGCATGGCCTGCTGTGTTTTATTCTTTACATATACCTAACTAAGGTACACCTATTCAACATCTGTCAAAGTATTGAGCAGCAGGATAGCTTTGGTGAAAATACTTTAATACAAATTAGAAAACCCTGCATTTTAGATTTCACATTCAGTTTGACTAGTTTCACTCACTAATTATCCACACTACAGGATTTCTTGTCTTAATTGGCAACTAAACCAAATCTTGATTAGCCTATATGTTAATAAATCAGTTAAAGATGCTGTTTCACTGAACTCCAGGTGTGACCTTTAAGCTGACTGAAATAAGAAGTACATCAGTAAAATCTCATCCATCCATCCATTATCTGTAGCTGCTTATCCTGTGCAGGGTCACGGGCAAGCTGGAGCCTATCCCAGCTAACGAGAGGCGGGGTACACCCTGGACAAGTTGTCAGGTCATCGCAGGGCTGAGACACAGCGACAAACAACCATACACATTCACACCTATGATCAATTTAGAGCCACCAATTAGCCTAGCCTGCATGTCTTTGGACAGTGGGGGAAAGTGGAGCACCCAGAGGAAACCCACGCTGACACGGGGAGAACATGCAAACTCCACACAGAAGGGCCCCTGTCGACCACTGGGCTCAAACCCAGAATCTTCTTGCTGTGAGGCGACAGTGCTAACCACTACACCACTATGCCGCCCCCAATAAAATCTCAGTCAAGTGGAAATGCTTTGAGACTGAAAGTATTTCTGTTGAGAATTTTAAGAATGCTCCTTGTATTGATTAGAACTGTAGACTGGTAGCTGACCACAAGTGAATACTTACATGGTGTTTATTCAATTTTTTCCAGTTATATGTATTCACAGCATTTTATCCAGGGAATCTATAGTGTACATGTCTGATTAGTCTGCATTTTTTTTAACCCACAGATTTATAACACTGAGTACCAAAATGATTGAAATTTTATTCTTTAGTGCCAAGTTTGGAGGTGATCAATTCTGTTATAGATTTTACTAGTTCATCGCAAACAATTAGAATATCAACACAACTGTCTACCAGGAGACTTTAGAGCACTTCATGCTTCCATCTGCTGACAAGCTTCATGGAGATGCTGATTTCCTTTTCCAGCAGGATTTACCACCTGCGTACAATGCCAAAACTACTACATGGTTTGCTGACCATGATATGACTGTGCTTGATTGGCCAGACAACTTGCCAGACCTGAACTCCAAAGAGAATCTTTGGGGTATTGTTAAAAGGAAGATGAAAAACACCCGGCCCAAAAATACAGGCGAGCTGAAGGCCGCTATCAACCAACCTGGGCTTCAATAATACCTCAGCAGTGCCACAGGCTGATTGCCTCCATGCCACGCTGCATTGATACAGTAATTTGTGGTAAAGGAGCCCCAACCAAGTATTGAGTGTATAAATGAAGATACTTTTCAGAAGTTGGACGTTTCTGGATTGTAAATTCTTTTTTGATTGATCTTAGGAAATATTCTACAACCCCGATTCCAAAAAAATTGGGACAAAGTACAAATTGTAAATAAAAACAGAATGCAATAATTTACGAATCTCAAAAACTGATATTGTATTCACAATAGAACATAGACAACATATCAAATGTCGAAAGTGAGACATTTTGAAATGTCATGCCAAATATTGGCTCATTTGAAATTTCCTGACAGCAACACATCTCAAAAAAGTTGGGACAGGGACAATAAGAGGCTGGAAAAGTTAAAGGTACAAAAAAGGATCAGCTGGAGGACCAAATTGCAACTCATTAGGTCAATTGGCAATAGGTCATTAACATGACTGGGTATAAAAAGAGCATCTTTGAGTGGCAGCGGCTCTCAGAAGTAAAGATGGGAAGAGGATCAACAATCCCCCTAATTCTGCGCCGACAAATAGTGAAGCAATATCAGAAAGGAGTTTGACAGTGTAAAATTGCAAAGAGTTTGAACATATCATCAAAAGATTCAGAGAATCTGGAAGAATCTCTGTGCGTAAGGGTCAAGGCCGGAAAACCATACTGGGTGCCCGTGATCTTCAGGCCCTTAGACGGCACTGCATCACATACAGGCATGCTTCTGTATTGGAAATCACATAATGGGCTCAGGAATATTTCCAGAGAACATTATCTGTGAACACAATTCACAGTGCCATCCGCCGTTGCCAGCTAAAACTCTATAGTTCAAAGAAGAAGCCGTATCTAAACATGATCCAGAAGCGCAGACGTCTTCTCTGGGCCAAGGCTCATTTAAAATGGACTGTGGCAAAGTGGAAAACTGTTCTGTGGTCAGACGAATCAAAATGTGAAGTTCTTTATGGAAATCAGGGATGCCGTGTCATTCGGACTAAAGAGGAGAAGGACGACCCAAGTTGTTATCAGCGCTCAGTTCAGAAGCCTGCATCTCTGATGGTATAGGGTTGCATTAGTGCGTGTGGCATGGGCAGCTTACACATCTGGAAAGACACCATCAATGCTGAAAGGTATATCCAGGTTCTAGAGCAACATATGCTCCCATCCAGACGACGTCTCTTTCAGGGAAGACCTTGCATTTTCCAACATGACAATGCCAAACCACATACTGCACCAATTACAGCATCATGGCTGCGTAGAAGAAGGGTCTGGGTACTGAACTGGCCAGCCTGCAGTCCAGATCTTTCACCCATAGAAAATGTTTGGCGCATCATAAAACGGAAGATACGATAAAAAAGACCTAAGACAGTTGAGCAACAAGAATCCTACATTAGACAAGAATGGGTTAACATTCCTATCCCTAAACTTGAGCAACTTGTCTCCTCAGTCCCCAGACGTTTACAGACTGTTGTAAAGAGAAAAGGGGATGTCTCACAGTGGGAAACATGGCCTTGTCCCAACTTTTTTGAGATGTGTTGTTGTCATGAAATTTAAAATCACCTAATTTTTCTCTTTAAATGATACATTTTCTCAGTTTAAACATTTGATATGTCATCTATGTTCTATTCTGAATAAAATATGGAATTTTGAAACTTCCACATCATTGCATTCCATTTTTATTTACAATTTGTACTTTGTCCCAACTTTTTTGGAATCGGGGTTGTAATAATCTGAGATACTGGATTTGCGACTAGCACTGTTGGAGCCCAGTGGCCGGCAAGGGCCTTTCTGGGTGGAGTTTGCATGTTCTCCCCGTGTCCGCGTGAGTTTCCTCCGGGTGCTCCGGTTTCCCCCACAGTCCAAAGACATGCAGGTTAGGCTAATTGGTGGCTCTAAATTGACCGTAGGTGTGAATGAGAGTGTGAATGGTTGTCTGTGTCTATGTGTCAGCCCTGTGATGACCTGGCGACTTGTCCAGGGTGTACCCCGCCTCTCACCCATAGTCAGCTGGGATAGGCTTCAGCTTGCCTGCGACCCTGTAGAACAGGATAAAGCGGCTACAGATAATGAATGGATGGATTTCTGACTTTCATGAGCTATAAGCCATAATCATCAAAATTAAAACAAAAAAGTCTTGAAATATTTCACTTTACGTGTAATGAAGATAGAATATGTGAAACTTTATCTTTTTGAATTAAATTATGAAAAAACTTTTTCAAGATATTCTAATTGTCTGAGATGCACTAGTATATGTTTACAGTCTCAACACCGGCAGGCGGCGCAGGTGACCGACACTGACACGCGCAGAAGAAATTTCACACTTATATCATTGCGCCCTCTGATGGCCAAAATAGCTTACAACAGCATGAGGAGAAAAACCAAATCCTCCAAGCCTCTCTCTCTCATATATCTCATCTCATCTCATTATCTCTAGCCGCTTTATCCTTCTACAGGGTCGCAGGCAAGCTGGAGCCTATCCCAGCTGACTACGGGCGAAAGGCGGGGTACACCCTGGACAAGTCGCCAGGTCATCACAGGGCTGACACATAGACACAGACAACCATTCACACTCACACCTACGGTCAATTTAGAGTCACCAGTTAACCTAACCTGCATGTCTTTGGACTGTGGGGGAAACCGGAGCACCCGGAGGAAACCCACGCGGACACGGGGAGAACATGCAAACTCCGCACAGAAGGGCCCTCGCCGGCCACGGGGCTCGAACCCGGACCTTCTTGCTGTGAGGCGACAGCGCTAACCACTACACCACCGTGCCGCCCTCTCTCATATATATATATATAAATAAAATTAGTGCATGCAGCATTTTAGGTATTAGTGTCCCCCTTTTGGACAAGTGTACTATGATCAGGTAAAATGGGCCACTTGAGATTGGAGAGCAAAACCACAACATTAATACAAAACACAACAGTTAGCGAATGGGGACCAAATTTCCCCACAAGGATAGAAATATCTGAAAATTGTGACCTTTAACTGGGGAAATTTGGCTGATCCCCACGAAAAAAACTGCTTTAAAAATTGCTATATAAGCCAAAAAGCTTCTATTTGGTTACTGAAATTAATATTTATGTTCAATTAATTAGCCGCAATAATAATAATAATAATAATAATAATAAAAAGAAAGTCTTCACAAGGATAGTAAGACGAACGTGTGTGTGTTTAATAAATACGAATATTTCAAGTCCAGATTTGCAATTCCAGTCTTTGTAGAAACTATAGCTCAGATATTTTTAAATAGCCAGCATCAAATCCCTGATTAAAGGCAGTTCAGAAGGTGAAAAGGAAATGGAGCAGCAAGTAAGATGCTTTGGAGTTTTTGTTTGTTTGTTTGTTTGTTTGTTTGTTTGTTTTTAGGCTAAAAGATGCTTTGTTGCATACGTCAGCTTTTTATTATCGAGACCATACATGTATTAAAACATATCATTTATTGAATCATTACTTCTCGATTTTTTTGTGTGTAATAATATATCCACCATATTATAGAAAATAAAATTTAGTATATCAGGACACTTACCATGCGGTTTTCTTCTCTCTCGAAAATCAGACATGGACACGCCCATCACAGGAACCTTATCCGGTCTATTTTACCCCTTTTCACCTGACTAATATGTTTATGAATAAAAACAAACAAAAACGCTGATAACAGTGAAAGAGTTCTGAAATAATCCGAATTAGAATAATACGAATTTATGATCACTTTTGCTGTAATGATTTCCTAAATGAAAGTGTTTTCGGTGTGGATCAGAACGAATTCAGCGTGTTTACATTTCAAATGTGACTGAATTTTTCTCAAAGCATCTAAGGCGGTGTAAATATTTTACTGTATATTATTTGTTTTTAATTCTCTCTTTAATTACCTAATTATGACTTATTCATATCATAATTTATACTATGTCTGTAGTACTTTTTTTTTAGTTGCATTTTAATTTAGCAACATTCCAAGCTGTAAATGTAGAGATGAGGATAAATAGCCGAGCTGTTTTAGGGTTTCCTGGCTAAAGTTCGTTCCTCCATAATATGAACAGCCAGAAGAAGAAAAAAATAAAAGAAAAGAAAAAAAGGCCTGATTTTTAGTGTGCTACAGGGTGGCGGTGTTGG
The DNA here is from genome assembly GCF_027579695.1 of Neoarius graeffei. Lineage (NCBI taxonomy): Eukaryota > Metazoa > Chordata > Actinopteri > Siluriformes > Ariidae > Neoarius > Neoarius graeffei. Next base: position 38,610,347 of record NC_083588.1, read on the forward strand.
AAAGGATTTATAGTTTCCATATTGCACAAGTGTGCGGATGGTCCGTATGAGTTAATAGGCTGCAATATGTCTCTCCTGTTAAAATGGCTTTCTGTCGGCTGGGTTTGTAAAGCAGCAGTGAGTGTTCATGTCCTGTATAAGAATGAGAACAGTGGCCACAAATCACTAAACGTGCCGGACACTAGAACACAGAGAATGCCACAAAAACTATATATTTAGGAAAGTCGAGTGTCTTGTAAAATTTTGTGGCTTAGAGGATGCATTAAAAAGGCTAAGTAAGACAACTGAGAGAAAAAGACAGCAGAAATACTAAAATAACACTTTGTGAATTCGGTTTTAATTGTGTGTTTGCTTCCTTTTTATCGCTTTTTTTCCCCTTCTTCTTCTTTCAATTTTGTGTTGCCTTAAAAATAGCTGTCCAGCTAAATTACAAACTGCTCCATAATGCTTCCTGGTGCTACTTTTTACAGAAATAAAAGATTTTCTCTTTCTTGCTTCCAATTGTTATCGTTTTTCTATCAAACAAATTCCCCAGTAAATGACTGACGGGACAAGAAAGCATGCGTATAATAACCTTGTCGTCGTGTTTGTCTGCTTTATTTCCTTCAAGTGTATTTGTTAATCATTGTGTTTATAATCATTACATTATAAAGACTATAAATAGCCTATATCTATATTCATTCTTGCAAACATTATTTTGTCCCATGCCTTAATTAGACTAAATAAAATACCCAGCTCAAAAACTAAACAGTAATGTCATTAATTTCTCCTTCTTGCCTGATACAGTATATAGAACCGTAGCCCTGCATGGATTCGGTTATTTTGCGTCTCTTTCCGTGATTGAAACCAAACCCCGCGCGTATTTCCGCCGCCTCGGACCTGTTTCTAATATCAGCACATGCGTGATAGATTTGGTAAATCCAGTGCAGCTTTTCTGCAATATTGTAGCCCACCAGGGCCAAAGTCCGGGACTGATAACGATTACAGGCAGGAAATGTGAGCATCCCAAACAAAAGAGGGGGAAAAACTAAGCAGAATTAAACACAACCAACCAGAGGCCTGTTCAATTGGGAACACACACACACACACACACACACACACACACACACACACACTCACTCACTCTCTCTCTCTCTCTCTCTCTCTCTCTCTCTCTGTGTGAGAGCTCCGACTGGTTTTTATCTCTGAAAAGATCTTTTCGCTTTCATCCCACCTGCTAACTGGATTAGTCTGCATGATGGACTTCATTTTTGCCGACTCATTAAATGTGTGTGTGTGTGTGTGTGTGTGTGTGAGAGAGAGAGAGAATCAGGTGAAAGTGCACCAGAGTTACCTCGCTGTAAATTATCTTCATTGCACATTAAATCAGCTTTTATTAATGCCATAATTACTGTTAAATATAGCAGCTCTTTTGATGGTGCCAAGCCTCTAAAGTTCCTTTCATTATTATTATTATTATTATTATTATTATTATTATTATTATTGTTGTTGTTGTTGTTGCATAAGTGCACCTCACACTCTGCACCTTACTGTGTTTGGCTACATTGAATACATACTGCAATCTATACTGCTGCTTTTTAAAAGGTGTTTTATATATATATATATATATATATATATATATATATATATATATATATATATATATATATATATATAATTTTATTTTTTATTTTTTTAATTGCTGTGATCTGAGCCCTCAAACAGTGTTTCGTTGTATAGTAATGTGCAATGACACCAAAGACTCTCTCTATAAGAACCACATGATAATAGTTCTTATGATTATTGGAATAATAATAATTATTATTATTATTTTTAATTCTGCTTTCTAATAACACACTGAAGGTTTTCTTATAGTCCGTGTGTGCAATTTTCAGCGTCTTCACCTGCTGAACTTGGCTTTAGAAGGGGGCTGAGTTTAACACCCCTCACTCCTAAAGCGAAAATGGTTTTCGTTCTCTTAATACTGGATCCATGCTTTTGCTGCCCATTAATACATTTTCAATATTCTGTTTTCAGTCACGTCAAATTGCTGCATGTGCGATCAACGTGTTTATCAAAAAATAACGACACATTTCAAGCTTTAAAAGGGAGTTATTCCAAAAATAAATATTTTCACCAAGACAAAACAAAACAGCAAGAACAGTAGAGGGAACCTGATTTAAAAAAAAAAAAAAACTTCCAAACATGTGCTTTATTAATCAGCTTAATTTATTGCTGTCGTGCATTATGAAGTTATTCACCTATTACGCACACACGAGAATTTACAGCGTTATATCATTTCATAATTTCAGAAACACTGCCATGGACCTGAGCTGCCTCTCTGGTGCCTGATCTGATCTCAGCACCGTTATAACGCCTCTAATTGATCGCAGTAAAATGTGCGCGCGCTCGCCTACTGTTTTATTCCTTGTGGTATGTTTATGGTTATGATTTTGTATAGATTGTCGAGGTGTGTGTGTGTGTGTGTGTGTGTGTTGTGTGCTCCCTGCTCCGCTGAAGTTGATCTTCTAGAATATGCCCACACTTCATCATGACATCATGGTCACCTGATCCGAGCTGAGAGGAAATCCTGCTGCTTTGGAGAGGATGCTGGACATTGCAGAGGAACATAGCTCGTAGCGTCACCAGCTTTTTTTTCCTCCTCCTGGCTCCAATGTTGTGAAACGGCTTTGTTTTCGGTAAAGCAAAGCAAAAGCACTTTGTGTGTGTGTGTGTGGGTGTGTGTGTGGTCTGATCCTACTGGTCAGTCTAAGGTACTTTTATTGTTGTTTCAAAGAAGTGAGCCAAGTTCAGAGCGTCTCGGATCCTTTATTGTCTCACCTGTTGAAGCAGGTGAACTCGGACCAGTTTGGATTTGCTA